>NC_031998.1:39713354-39765864 GCF_001879085.1 Nicotiana attenuata
TCTACTTGAGAGGAAATTTTGAGCCTCTTATCTGCTCCCATTATGTGTAAAGTCCTACGTGTTTTGACTGTCGCCTAGAATTTTGCCCTTCTAAAACCTTAGGGGGACGTCTAGAACCACCTATAGGTAGAGGTCCTAACTCCCTCCAGGACCATTGAGAAGGGACTGGTAGGAGCACGCAATAGAGATCACTGACCAACACTCGCTTTGCATGACCAATAAGGGGATGGGAAGGGCAGACATGGATATGATAACCGGTGCGCTAATGCCACGCGTAGCCCCTTTTCAAGGAGTGATTATCGAGCATTGTACTAATGTGATCCTATAGGCTAACCAACTTAGGACCTAACTCTTCCCCAAATCCTTTTGCCTGAAACTTTATTTTTCCCTTTTTTCACAACCTGTTTAAATTCTTATTTTAATACAATGTCCAACATGCTCTACTTGCAATTACTTGCTTCAATTGTTTATTTATGGACTAATTTGTGAATATAAGTTCGGTCGGGACCCACAGTTGTGGACCAAGAGGGGTGCCTAACACCTTCCCCTCGAGGTTACTTCGAGCCCTTACCCTAATCTCTGGTAATGCAAACCAACCCAAGAGTTAATCGCTCTAGGTGCCCTAACGCACCATAATCCGTTAGGTGGTGACTCTTCAAATACCCAATTCC
This sequence comes from Nicotiana attenuata, assembly GCF_001879085.1. NCBI lineage: Eukaryota > Viridiplantae > Streptophyta > Magnoliopsida > Solanales > Solanaceae > Nicotiana > Nicotiana attenuata. Next base: position 39,714,026 of record NC_031998.1, read on the forward strand.
CAAAATGAAATGAGTCATTACACCCCGTGAATGTCGAAACCCGGACTTCTCCCCGCGGAGGAAAAAGGGGCGCGACAGCATGGCGACTCCGTTGGGGATATCTTTAGGCTCTTACCATAACGAACTTATGAATTAGTCCAAGCATGCCTTATCCCACACCGTTCTCCCTTGTTTGAATGACTGTCTATTTTGAGCATTAATGATTCCTTTATTACCCGGAAAACTTACTTGTCTCCTTGTTTTTCTTTCTCTGTAATTGTCTTTTCAATTATTTAAATGTTGTATTTATTTCTTCCTACGTGAAAATACTTGCCTACATGCCATTAACTGCTGCATAAATCATGCTCCGAATCATATTCCACTCGTGCGTATCAAATCCTATAGCAACGCTTTAATGAGTGGTTGCGCTCTTCCTATTTACTACCCTTAAATTCGGAAAGGCTTATTTGTGGTAAAACCAGTCAATTAGCAGTGCAGTCGACGGTTCCGTGCCTTCCCCCTTAAGTTGTCTGCTTGAGGGTACCAGTCTAAAACCCCATAGAAACCTTACTCTGTTTAAAATGTGCATGAATCATGGTCAAACCTAGTCGGGTCAGTTATGTTGTCCACATAATGATCCTTTAAGATAAGCCTTATCCAAAGTCCATCGGGTTTTCCATAATCCCAACGGACGCTACCACGTTTTGTGCATTAATTTGGAGAACTAAATGCCGATATGCTGATCATAAATGTATAAATAGTCGAGTTTGGTGGGGGTAAGGTCTAACCCCTTTGTTTTGCAGAAAATGAGGCACGAGGTCCCCAGCTTCGGAATGGTTAACATACCCCCACTCTTGCTAGACTGGTGGAGGAATCTTCCATCGGATGATCAAATCAATGAGTGGAAAGAAAGGGCCGTCAAGACTAGCAAAAATCTAGATTATCTGGAATAGAGCCTATTAGAATTGGAAGGAAAAGTGAGGAAAAGAGTCACGACTGCCAGAGCGCTGAAGGAAACGAAGAAGGACATCTCGCAACGGCGTTCTTACTAATGAGCCTACGCGAGCTGGAGGATTTGATCAACGAGAACATTCAACCTGAGGAAGGTCCTTCTGAGACCAAATAGATTTATGCTTACTCGCTTTCTAAATGTAATAAGGCCAAGTGCCAGTAGTGACCTAGTTTATTTTGGTGTCATTTTGGGACTCAACTATTTTATAAAAATGAAGCATTTATCAGCATTAAAAGTTCTACAAATTTATTTGTCGCTAGGCCTACCTCGGGCGCAACGAGGCTCCCAAATTAGGATACGAGTTTATATTTCGCAATATGTGTTTAAATACTGCAAATATTTCAGGATCCCCACTAACTTGTTACCTTTTTGTTTTGTTTATTTTTATTATTATTCCCATCCACCTTAGGTTGGTTCGATCATACTGGCCTCATCGGCATATCACACCAGATCCAGAGGCCCTCCACCTCCTCCTCCTCCAAGCAACACAAAAAGCAGAGGGAAAGCAAAGATGGACGATTTAAGTGGAATACGAAAGGAAAACATTGAGAACGCAGAGACCTCTGACGGCCGTAGTACTCCGGCCCCAAATGACTTGGGTTAGAGACTTGAACAAAGGATAGTAGAACTACAAGGAGAACTTGAGCAGGTCCGTAATTTGGCAAATTTGTCACTCACCCTCAATGTCCCTGATATCCACCAACAGAACGCAAAGAACCCAACACCTCCTCAAAACACACAAAACCAAAAGCCACAAAATCGTACCATACCAAATCACTACACCACTCCACCACAAAATATCAACCCATTGCCGATGCCAACTCTACCACAACAGCATCAACCAATTCAGTACCCGCCAGTCACCACTTACCATACTCCCCAAAATACACCACCACTCATTCCTGATCCACAAAACTCCACCAATGACCACCACTATACCCAAGTTCCTGCACCCATCAGAGCAACCCCATATATGTGGAAACTATACCACAATCTACCTAACTAACTTTGTGTACACCAGAAACCACCGAAAAGGACCTGCTCATTAAAAACATGGCTGAAGAGCTTAAAAAGTTAACAAGCCGAGTTCAGGGTATTGAAGGTGATAGAGGGATAGAGGGTTTGAACTATGAGGATCTGTGCATACAGCCCGATGTGGAACTGCCAGAATGATACAAGCCTCCCAAGTTCGAAATGTTCGATGGCACAGGTGATCCCTGGGTTTATCTCAAAACTTATTGTGACAAACTTGTCGGGGTCAGGAAAGATGAAAAGATCCGAATGAAGCTCTTTATGAGGAGCCTTACTGGGGATGCGTTGTCTAGGTATATCAGCCAAAATCCCAAGAAATGGTCAAATTGGGTAAACATGGCGTCAGATTTCATGGACCGATTCAGGTTCAACGCAGAGAATACACCTGATGTCTTCTACATTCAGAATCTCAAGAAGAAACCCACTGAGACCTTCCGAGAATATGCTACTCGTTGGAGGTCGGAAGCCGCCAAGGTCAGGCCCGCTTTGGATGAAGAACAGATGAATAAATTCTTCGTCAAGGCACAGGACCCGCAATATTACGAGAGGCTGATGGCTATCGAAAATCACAAATTCTCTGACATCATCAAACTCGGAGAAAGGATTGAAGAAGGGATCAAGAGCGGAATGGTAATCAACTTCGAGGCTTTGCAAGCCACAAATAAAGCACTACAGTCAGGTGGCATATCGAAGAAGAGAGATGTTGGGGCAGTAATGGTAGCCCAGGGCCCAAAATCCCTGCTTGTCTATCAAACACCTCCACCCACATACCAAACACCTCCACCCACGTACCAAGCATCACCACCCACATATCAACCTTCATCCCCCAGATACTCCCAACCAGCCTCTATCCATCACACATATAACTCCCACCCATCCCACTTCCAATCACCACCAGCTCATCAAAATTATCCAAGATCCCGACCAAACTTTGACCGCAAGCCACCCAGACAATATACCGCCATTGCCGAGACCATTGACCAATTATATGAAAGGTTAAAAGCCACCGGTTATGTCACTCTTATTCCCGTTGTGGCATTAGAGAACCCATCCTAGTGGGTCAATCCGAACAAGACTTGTGCGTACCATTCTGGTATGAAAGGACATACCACAGCTAAGTGCCGGACATTGAAGGATAAGATTCAAACGTTAATTGACAACAAGGTCATACAAGCAAATGAGGCCTCACCTAATGTCCGCAACAATCCCCTCCCTGATCATAGAGGTGACGGTGTACATGTGATAGAAACAAATGAAGAATGGGACCCAGAAGGGTCGATCGGGCTTATTCGGGAGGGCGATGAATCTAAGGTCGTAGTCACACTTACTCCAATCGTGGTTCAGACTCAGGCGCCGATCGAGGTTGAGGTAACTACATCAGATCCATTCAAGGTAGAAGTGGCTCCGCCCGCAGCCACCCCCACTCCATTTGAAGTAGAAGTGGTCACACCTTTTATCGTGACGGTGTCCACCACACCCCGATTCAACTCAAAAGCAATACCCTGTGATTATGTCGCTGAGGCTCGACGAAAAGGGAAGGCCAAGGTACAGGAATCTAACGTGGCACAAGGAATGACTAGGACCAGAAGAGTCTATACACCTGAACACCTAAGAGGTTCAAGTAAGGAAGCCACTTCTAGGCAACCTATCATTGAGACTGGGCCAGATGACCTGTGGAGAAAAGTACAGGCGAAAGAGTATTCTGTTGTTGATCACCTGAACAAAGTCCCTGCTCAGATATCTATCATGTCAATGTTGCAGAGTTCTGAATCACACAAGAATGCCTTGATGAAAGTACTGAGCGAGGCTTATGTACCCAATAATATCACTGGTGGAGAAATGGCCAACATGGTCGGTCAAGTACTAGAAATCCATAAGATCATCTTCCACGAGGATGAGCTACCGCCCGAGGGACGGAATCACAATCGAGCATTGCACATTACGGTACACTTTGAAGACAAGTTCATCGCCAGGGTCCTGGCTGATGGAGGTTCCAGTCTGAATATTTGTCCACTAGATACCCTGAAAAGGTTGGACAAAGGTTTCCATGAAATACGGACCGAAAGCATGAATGTGAAGGCTTTTGATGGGTCCTAGAGGGCCATGATCGGGGAAATCAACCTTTGCTTGCAGATGGGGCCAACGTGGTTCGACGTTGAGTTCCAAGTGCTTGACATACCAGCCTCGTATAATCTTTTGTTGGGCCGTCCGTGGATCCATGCTGCTGGAGTCATGCCTTCCACACTACATCAAGCCATAAAATTCGAATGGAACCGTCAGGAGGTAATCATTCATGGAGACGGGAGTAACCCCATCTACACCAGTCAAACCATTCCGGCCATTGGACATCGAAGAAGGCTAGAAGGGGAGACCTACCATCACATCGAACGGGTCAATGCTGTCAAAAAAGACAAATGGTGGAGTAACAAGATAGAAAGCATATTAGCATGGACCGGATATGAACCCGGCAAAGGATTAGGAAAGAACCTCCAAGGCATCACCAAACCAATACAGTTGAAGAATCATGGTACTACCTTTGGGCTCGAATACCAGTACACATGGCAAGAATACAGGAATTGGTCGCCTCCATGGCGCGGACCATACCCTCTTGAGCAACCGGTACCTCGTTTGGAACAAGTTTTCCATCAGGCGGACACAATATGAAGAACTACTGAAGAAGAAGCACTAGTTGGGCTGAAGGATCTGTTCTTGGAAGATGAGGATATGGACTGCAGTGCCATAATTGAGGAGGAGGAGGAGGAAGGCCTCACCATTCACACTGTGGCAAAGGGAGATGTTCTCAGAAACTGGACCGCCACACCACACGAGCCCGCCGAATCCCTGGGTAGCCTGGCAGAATTTATAGTTGTTCTAGGCATTTAAATTTTCTAGAAATTTTGTTTCAAGATTTCTCTGTTTTAAATAAATGCTCGATCCAGCGAGCCAGCTTTTGTTTGAACAATTTTCTCAGTTTTAATCAAACATATCTATCATTTATCATTATTCATTACTATCTTTATACTTTTCTTTTCTACAGTGTTATTATTACTTTTCCTGATGAACCCGTGACTGTGACATGTAATGAGGCAACGCAATATGAGAATAGTGACTCAGAGGAAGAAGATGAGATACCCGAGGAAATTGTCAAGGAAGTTGAGAATTTTGAGAACAAGCCTAAGTCCAACCTGGATGAAACAGAAGCAGTACATTTGGGAGACGCCGAGACCGTCAAAGAGACGCGCATCAGCATTCACTTGTCGCCAACAGAGAAGGAAGAATACATCCATTTTCTAAAGGAATATGAGGACATTTTTGCATGGTCGTATGACGATATGACCGGTTTGAGCACATCTATAGTAGCTCACAAGTTGTCTACCAATCCCATGTGCCTACCAGTCAAGCAGAAACTCAGAAAATTCAAACCATACATGAGTTTGAAGATCAAGGAGGAAGTTACCAAGAAGATCAAAGCCAAGGTTCTAAGGGTGGTTGAGTACCCGACCTGGTTAGCTAACATTGTGCCAGTTCCGAAGAAAGACGGGAAGGTCCGAGTATGTGTTGATTATCGGGATTTAAACAGAGCAAGTCCCAAAGACGACTTCCCGCTGCCAAACATACATATCCTGATCGATAACTGCGCCAAGCATAAACTCCAATCCTTTGTAGATTGCTTTGCAGGTTATCAGCAGATCTGGATGGATGAAGAAGATGCCGAGAAGACAGCTTTTATTACGCCTTGGGGTGTATACTGTTACAAGATGATGCTGTTCGGTCTGAAGAATGCTGGGGCTACTTACATGAGAGCTATGACAACCATTTTCCATGATATGATACACAGAGAAATAGAGGTGTATGTGGACAACGTCATTATCAAATCCAAGAAGGCCGCAGATCGCATAGCAAACTTGAGGAAATTCTTCGACAGGCTCAGGAGGTACAATTTGAAGTTGAACCCCGCAAAGTGTGCATTCGGGGTTCTTGCAAGAAAGTTATTGGGATTCATTTTCAGTCGCCGAGGGATCGAGCTAGATCCGACTAAAGTCAAAGCTATTCAGGAGTTACCACCGCCCAAAAGCAAAAAGGACGTGATGAGCTTCTTGGGATGACTCAACTACATCAGTCGATTCATAGCACAGTCCACCGTAATATGTGAACCCATCTTCAAGATGCTGAGGAAGGATGCCGAGACGAGTTGGACCGAGGATTGTCAGAAAGCTTTTGACAAAATCAAGGAATACTGTCCACACCGCCAGTGCTGGTCCCGCCAGAACCAGGGCGACCTTTGCTACTCTATCTATCTGTACTAGATGGAGCCTTCAGATGTGTGTTAGGACAACATGACGAGACAGGAAGGAAGGAGCAAGCCATATATTACCTGATTAAGAAATTCACACCTTATAAAGCACGGTATTCTCTGCTTGAACGCACCTGCTGTGCTTAGACCTGGACAGCCCAGAAGTTGAGGCATTATTTCTGTGCCTACACTACGTACCTCATATCCAGGATGGATCCTCTGAAGTACATATTTCAGAAGCCCATGCCTACGGGGAAGTTGGCTAAATGGCAGATACTACTGAGCGAGTTCTACATCGTCTATGTAACTCAAAAGGCAATCAAGGGACATGCATTGGCAGATCACCTTGCTGAAAATCCGGTGGGAAGAGAATACAAACCTTTGAAAACGTATTTTCCTGATGAAGAAGTATCATTCGTAGGAGAAGACATTACCGAAGCCTATGACGGTTGGAGGATGTTCTTTGATGGAGCCGCGAATTTCAAAGGAGTAGGCATTGGGGCAATTTTGGTATCAGAAATAGGTCAACATTATCCCGTATCTGCTAAACGCAGATTTCCCTGCACCAACAACATGGCAGAATATGAAGCCTGCATACTAGAGCTCAACATGGCAGTCGACATAAGCATTCAGGAGTTGCTGGTGATCGGCGATTCAGATTTGCTTGTGCACCAGGTACAAGGAGAATGGGCTACCAAGAATTCCAAGATATTACCATATCTGCACCATGTGCAGGAATTGAAAAGGAGGTTCACGAAGATAGAATTCCGAAACGTGGCCAGAATTCAGAATGAATTCGCTGACGCATTAGCCACTTTGTCATCAATGATACGGCATCCAGATAAGAACTATATTGATCCCATTCCGGAGAGGATCCATAATCAGCCAGCATATTGTGCTCATATCGAGGAAGAAGTAGATGGAAAGCCGTGGTTCCACGACATCAAGGAGTACTTATCAAAAGGAGAATACCCGGAGCATGCAAATCACATTCAGAAACGCACGCTCCGGAGATTGTCAAATCACTTCTTCCACAGCGGAGGGAACTTGTACAGAAGAACTCCGGATTTGGGTTTGCTAAGGTGTGTCGATGCAAAGGAAGCTTCCAAGCTACTTGAGGATGTGCATGCTGGGACATGTGGTCCGCACATGAATGGTTTCGTTCTGGCCAAGAAGATACTCAGGGCAGGTTACTTTTGGATGACCATGGAGACGGATTGTATTCAGTATGCCCGCAAATGCTTTCAATGTCAAGTGCATGCCGACATGATAAAGTTACCGCCAAACGAGCTCAATGCAACAAGCTCGCCTTGGCCATTCACCGCATGGGGAATGGATGTTATTGGCCCGATTGAGCCCACTGCTTCGAACGGGCACAGATTTTGTCAAGAATCGTATTGTCTGCCATTTCAGAGTTCCTGAGTCCATTATTACCGACAACGCCGCCAACCTCAACAGTGATCTGATGAAAGCTATATGTGAAACTTTCAAAATCAAGCACAAGAATTCCACCGCCTACAGACCTCAGATGAATGGAGCCATAGAAGCCGCCAACAAAAACATTAAGAAGATACTAAGGAAAATGGTAGAGAATCACAAGAAATGGCATGAGAAGTTACCCTTTGCTCTGTTAGGGTACCGCACTACAGTTCGCACGTCAACCGGGGCAACCCCCTACATGCTGGTTTATGGTACCGAGGCTGTCATCCTAGTCGAGGTAGAGATTCCTTCCTTAAGAGTCATACAGGAAGCTGAACTCAGTGATGCGGAATGGATAAGGAGCCGCTATGAGCAATTGGCCCTTACCGATGGAAAGAGAATGAACGCAGTATGCCACGGCCAACTCTATCAGAACAGAATGTCCAGAGCTTTCAACAAAAGGGTCAAACCAAGGCAGTTTGCACCAGGGCAGTTGGTATTAAAGAAAATCTTCCCGCACCAAGATGAAGCCAAAGGAAAATTCTCTTCCAACTGGCAAGGTCCGTACATGGTTCACAGGGTCCTAACAGGAGGAGCACTCATACTTGCAGAAATGGACGGAGAAATCTGGCCGAAACCAATCAATTCAGACGCAGTCAAGAGATACTATGCCTAGAATTATTCCACATTTCCTTTCTGACGTAATTGAACTGCGCTTGACATGATTCCCATTTAAGAGAGGATACGTAGGCAGCCTTATGGGTTCCGTCTTATCATAATAAAATTTTCATTTCCCCCAAAATCAGAAACTGGGGTAGAATTTTGAGGAGGGTCCTCAAAATTCCGGGACAAGTCCAGCCAGCACCATCACATGACAGGAAGTCAGTCATTAGTCAAGAACTGGGGCAGAATTTTGAGAAAGATTCTCAAAATTCCGAGGAAGATTCAGCAAGGTCCACCATCCGCAAATGGTTAGAGATGATCTACCAAACTGGGGCAGAATTTTGAGGAGGAACCTCAAAATTCCAACATAAGAGAGCTGCAATGCCTTTGAAATGTGTCACAGTCGCTAGTTCATCAAAGTTACTTGATATATCAATACACTTCCAAAATAATTCTATTTTTATCAATGAATGCATATTTTTTGAAAATCCTATTTTTATAACAGCCAGGTGCTACCTAGGGGAATTCGAAGGGGGCTTTCAGAGCGAAGCAAAGCAAGGCCGGCAGACGAAGCAAGAACCAACCTCCCTCGTTGAAACTTGTGATTTTTCTTTGAACGCAGGCACATTTGACGATAGCATTCGTACACAAAGAAAATTCACCATCCATCCGGCCGTTAGACGCAAACATGTCCTAGCTTAGACATATACTCCACCCTTATCTGTTATTTTCTCTTTGCATGAGTCTAATCTGTGACTACACATTTGCATGAGTCTAAGCCTTGACTCCATACTTGCATGAGTCTAATCCTTGACTCCACATTTGCATGAGTCTAAGCCTTGACTCCATATTTGCATGAGTCTAATCCTTGACTCCACATTTGCATGAGTCTAAGCCTTGAGTCCATATTTGCATGAGACTAAGCTCTGACTCCATACTTGCATGAGTCTAATCCTTGACTCCACATTTGCATGAGTCTAAACCTTGACTCCATACTTGCATGAGTCTAAACCTTGACTCCATACTTGCATGAGTCTAATCCTTGACTCCATATTTTCAAGGGACTAAGCGTTGTCCCGCATCTTGCATGAGGTTAAGCTCTACCTCCATATTTGCCTTCTCTTTGCATGAGACTAAGCTCTGTCTCCAATCCTGCATGAGTCTAAGCCCTGACTCCATACGTGCATGAGGCTAATCCTTGCCTCCTCATTTGCATCATGATAATCCTTGCCTCCCCACTTGCACGGGACTAAACTCGTCCTTTTTTGCACCAATGCTGCTCTATTTTCTACTACCATCTACTTGTTTTTCGATCGGGCTAAGCTCTGCCCTTCATTTCATAAGACTAAGCCTTGTCTTGTTACATCATATTATTGCATCTCATGGGCTGAAATATCGCCAATCTGTCCAAAAGCGTCATAGTCTAAAGGCACCATCCTCATAGCCAGAAGACACCATGCCATGGCCTGAGGATCTCTCGAGTCTGCACATCATTATTCAAAGGCGTCATGGTTCGGAGGCACCATTTTCATGGCCCGATAACATCATTTCATGTCCTGCGAATCCCTCATTAGACAATTCATGGCCCAGGACGTCATGGTTCAAGGACATCATCTTTAACCATCCGAAGACAACCTTCATGGTCCAAAGGGAATCTGCATCATGTTTAAATTTTCGCAAATACATTTGTAGCATCTTTTATTTGCAGGTAATCAGCAGAAAACCGCTATCCTAGCAGGAGCGATCTCGCTCCAGTTCCCTTCCAACCGTCCCGAACCTTACCTGTTCACCGTAGCCGCTTCTGCATCTCGTGTCCCTCCTCACAATAATTTCATCGGTATAATCCACAGGTGAGTCCAGAACTACACACGGCCTGTTTCCCGTAAAACCAGGGATATGTAGGCAGCTCGAAAATCGGAGTTCGGCCTCTGTCTTCTGAAGCATCCCATTCTGTCAAAATTGGCCATCATTTCTTTACCCGAAAACTTTTTCATCCTTTCCGGGTAAAGAGGGGCAGCTGTTGATTCCCGATTTTTCCCTATATATTTTATATATGCATAAATACCTTCAAAATAGCATATATATGCATATATAAGCATACACAAGGCTTTTGTTATTTTTTCCCATAATTTTAAGGGTTTAAGTTGACTTATTTTCTCCCCTTTTATCCATAAAATCCCCAATAATTATTTCCAAAATTATTGTTTTGATAATTCATTTATTTAGTTTCTATCCTTATGCCAAAATATGGCTAATGTGATTTTTATGCATTCTTACAATTACATTTTGTATTTTAAGCTAAATTGCATGTAATTGCGTTATTAGCGATATAATTTTATTTTATATGTGTAAAATTGACCCCTATATTTTTAATATGTTAATTAGGTATTTTAAATTATTTTGGCACCTTCAATTATTTTCCAGAAATTACTTATTGTTTATTAAAATTAGAATAGGGAAAAACTGGCTATTTAAATAACAGCCAAATCTGGCTTTCAATTATAGCCCAAATCGGACCACAATCCCAGCCCAATTTTATACTTAATACTCCGACCCGGATCCAATTACCCACTACCCGACCCAAGCTATTTTAAATCCTGGCCGTTGATCTTTTAGATCAACGGCCCTCATTTCTCCTTTCCTTTTAATTTCCAAACGACCCATAACCCTACTCACTTTCCAAATCCCTGCCACCCTCAGATGCTCTCATTTTCTCTCCTATCTCAAACCTAACCCTAGACTCCGTCAAACGCCTCCTTCTCCGGTCATCTTCGATGACAATCCTTTCAACCCAAGCCTCCAATGAGTCTCTCATCACCTTGCTCATCATCTCTAAGACCTTCAAGGGTCCTGGGCCATGCCGATTTGGACGTAGAGTTTCAGTTTCTATTATTTATGGCTTCTCTAGTGTGATTTTGGGCAAAATCACACCTTATATGTTACAATCGGTGAAGTCTGCAACAGGTTCTTTCGATTTCTATTTGGATTTCCCTTTGAAACCCTAACTCTCTTCTGAATATCTCATATCTGTGTTATTTTTACACTTTAAGCTTGTTTCCTTCTATGATTTGCTTAGTCTCGAGCTACTTCTGAAAGATCCTCCACTTTAAACCGTCTTTACTTTCTTTGAAAAACTAGGGTTTCTCGGAGATTCTGCTACGCTTGTTCTAATCGATTTCCTTATGATTAAACCTTTTTCCTTGCTTATCTTTGACCAATTTTATGCTTCTACTATTTTTTTAACTTGACTGTGTTAAAGCCCTAATTTTGAAGATTTTCTTTGCTTTGGTTCTATGTGTTAGCATGATTTTCTTTGCCTTGGTTCTGTGTGTCATCATGATTATCTTTGCCTTGGTTCTGTGTGTTAGCCTGTTCGTTTGATTCTTGTTGATCTCTCGTGGTCACCAGGCTTCGAATGTGTTTACTGAATTCCTAGCCTACTTATGTCACTTCTGTGTGACCATGCTCGCTTTGTTTGTTTATCTCTTGCTTCTTGTTGTCAATATGGCTAACCTTGCCCTTTGCTACGTCTGTTGAGCTCCTCTATTTATATGCTGAACATAAAGAATAATGACTCCCTCTTGATTGATTCTGATTTCCTTAATTGATGGAGATTGAAAGATTTTCTTTAAAAGCCTTACAAGCTTTACCCCGTCTGTTTAAGCTGACTGATTTCCTTGCCATATTTGCTATGATACTTATTTCTACTGAGTTGTGTCCTTAATTAAGGCTTTATGAATTTGGTCCTAATCGGCTACTCTATGCTTACTGAACCTTGACTCCTTCCTTATTTAGTCATGCACTGATTTTTCTTCTTGCCTTATATGATATTGAATCTCCCCGTTTGATTTGATTCCCTTAACTTAAGGGAGTACTTCCTTGATTCTCTAATTGATTGATTCTGAGTTCTTAAATTAGTATACTACTATGATTTTACCTTATTTCACTACCTACTTTCAACTATAAATACCCTAAGTCTTTCATTAACAAGACACGAACACTGGTTTTCAAAAAAACTACCTCTCTTACTAGAAAATCTCTGCTCTCCCTCTCTCTTGTGCTACTTGCTACTATTAGCCGGTTGAAAGCCAAGGCTAATAATCTGTGCTCTTTGGTTCTTTCATTCTGCTTACTTCTACCTTCACTGGTATGTCCTAGTTTTGATTTAAAGCTCCAACAACAATATGCTTCTCTCATTGTTTCAGTTTCTTTTATTTTTAGCTTCTACTTGTGGTTCTATTGTGGAACTTGTAGTTAAGTTGCCTTATCAGCATGTTATTATGTCTCCCTTTCCCTTTGGATTAATGTATCCCCTTATGTGTGTTTCAAAGCATGCTTTGTCAATTGTCTTTTATTTCTAGTGTGCTTACCATCCCATGAATCCCCAAATCCTTATCACCATTTCTATGTGTTTGTATTTCTCCTGACTGGTGTGTGATTATGCCAGAGTCAACTATCTTTGAGCATGTCCAAACCAGTCTTAAGATCTTTGCTGGGTTGTGTAGACAAATGTCTATGTATCCCCAACCCCTTGACCCCTGCATGACTACTGAATTCTGCAAACTAGTTGTGTGTGATCTTTTCTTAAGGTGTTTAAGCTTGTTTACTACTCCAACCTCTTTTCAAACAATCTTTGTTGCTTTATAATTGCTTTCAAAATAGACTTTCCAATATAGTCTTTAATAACCCTTTTCAACTTGTGTCCTGCACTTCCAATTTACTCTTAGTCAATAAGTTCTGCCCCCTCTAGTATGTGTACCGCCTTGGGATCCTCTTGAGAGCCCTCTGAACTCTGGCATACTGAGGCTGGCCTTTCCACACTGCACTTGTTCAATTCTTGGTTGCTAAGTCTAGGTGTAAGCACTGCCCAGGGTCCTTGAGGCCCTTAGGGAACTTTGATGCACCTAGACTCTGATTTGTCTATGAAATTGAGGCTTACGAGATCATTGGAGGCTTTGGGAAACTGGGGCCTAATTGTAGGCTCTCTATAGAATAGCTTCTTGATTTTGTATTTTTACTTATGTAATTCATTCATTGGCCTGTAATAATTTGTAAACAGATATTTGGGGTATTTAGTAAAAGGGGTGGGTAGATGTATACTTCATGGGGTAATATGGGTAGAGATCCTGCTCTTAGGATCTTACTTTTTAAATCTGCCTACTTTGCGCAATAGAAAACATGCTCATTGGGATTTACTCTTTGAAATCTGATTGCTTTGCCTAATAGAAATAAGGTCTATAGGATCTCACTTCTAATTTTGTTTGCATCAGATAGAAATCATGTTCATAAGGTTTTGCATTCTATCATGTTAGAAACCATGTTTATTGGTTCTAAACAATCATGTCTTAAATCAGTAGATGTCATGCCTATAGGACTCAACCCTGATTCAGTTTTAATGAGTATTCCTGTATTTTGCTGCAAATCGAGTAAAATCAGCGGTCTACCTAGATGTCATGCCTATAGGACTCAACTCAGATCTAGTTTTAATAAGCAAATCTGTATGTTGCTAAAACCAGTAATACGCCTAGGTACCATGCCTATAGGGATTTCTATTCGCAACTATGTCTGATAATCTAATTAGCCTAATAAATCAATTTCATTTCGCCTAGTTTACTTCTTAAAACTGGTCTTAATAAGTGTCAGCATTTTTCTGAAACATGTTCTTTCAAAATTGCATTAATCTCATTAGATATCCTGCCTATAGGTATTAAAAGGGTCTATTTCGAAAACCTGTTTGTTTCCGCATTAATATAGACACAGTACTGCATATAGGCAAGCTTTAGGGCGTTTCCAAAGACTGTATTTCCTTGAAGCTATTTTCGTTGATTAAATGTTTCTGATTCTAATAAGCTTTTAAACAAGGGAATCCCTAGGTAGCTACTAGGTTACAACTTCTGGGTATAAAGTTTGGTCGGTTTCTGCATGGTCACCTAGAGATCCTGTTTTAGGACTTTGATTGATAAAGACCTTAACTGTGTTCGTGCTGCTTGTATGTCTACTTGAGGAGGAAATTTTGAGCCTCTTATCTGCTCCCACTATGTGTAAAGTCCTACGTGTTTTGACTGTCGCCTAGAATTTTGCCCTTCTAAAACCTTAGGGGGACGTCTAGAACCACCTATAGGTAGAGGTCCTAACTCCCTCCGGGACCATTGAGAAGGGACTGGTAGGAGCACGCAATAGAGATCACTGACCAACACTCGCTTTGCATGACCAATAAGGGGATGGGAAGGGTAGACATGGATATGATGACCGGTGCGCTAATGCCACGCGTATCCCCTTTCAAGGAGTGATTACCGGGCATTGTACCTATGTGGTCCTATAGGCTAACCAACATAGGACCTCCCTCTTCCCCAAATCCTTTTGCTTGAAACTTTATTTCTCCCTTTTTCACAACCTGTTTAAATTCTTATTTTTATACAATGTCCAACATGCTCTACTTGCAATTACTTACTTCAATTGTTTATTTATGGACTAATTTTTGAATATAAGTTCGGTCGGGACCCACAGTTGTGGACCAAGAGGGGTGCCTAACACCTTCCCCTCGAGGTTACTTCGAGCCCTTACCCTAATCTGTGGTAATGCAAACCAACCCAAGAGTTAATCGCTCTAGGTGCCCTAACGCACCATAATCCGCTAGGTGGCAACTCTTCAAATACCCAATTCCCAAAAGGAAATGAGTCATTACACCCCGTGAATGTCGAAACCCGGACTTCTCCCCGCGGAGGAAAAAGGGGGCGCGACAAGGATAACGACAACTGGAACAGAAACACAATAATCACGGAAAAACAAATACAGCTCAACGCAGAGGTAATAACCGGGGGATCTCCCAGGATACCATCCTGTAGTCCCCAAATATAATATCCAGTGGATCTCCCGGGTGCAGTCATGTAGTCCAACTAATAAATGCGGGGGGATCTACCGGAATTCCACATCCGTAGTCCCAAATATAAATACTCAATACTGGGGAAATCTACCGGGTGCAATCCCGTAGTTCCAATGTAAAAGTGCGGGGGATCTCCCGGGATACCATCCCGTAGTCCCAAAATAAATACACAGCAGCAACAAGAAGATTGCTCAATTCAATCAAATTTCACACCAAGGTAAAGAAGGTATTTCTAACCTAGCATGCTGCACATAATTCAAATAGGGCAGTAGAACAAATAAGCAGTTAAATCAAATAGGCATGCTTCCCTAAGCTAACAACAGGCTTAACTTGCGAGTAGTGTAAACAAGAAAGGAAAACACAATTCTAAGTACTTAATGGTAACCGAATTTTTCAACAATTAGCACAAGTATGCACTCGTCACCTTACGTACAAGGAATTTCAATTAACAAATATACCAAATCCTAAGGAGAAGGTCCCCCACACAAGGTTAGGCAAGTCACTTACCTCGAATTAGCTCAATAATCAACCCGAGACCACGTTCTTGCCACGAATACTCGACTCTAAATGGCCTAAATCTATTCAATTCAATTCATAATGTAAATAACACTTCAAGTAACTAATTCTACAAATAAATTCAAAGTTAATACGCGAAATTAGGTGAAATGACCAAAACGCCTCTCGGGCCCACATCTCAAAATCGGGTAAAATTTATATTTTCAGAATCCTCATACTCTCATGAGTTTATGCATACCGAATTTATCAAAATCCAAGGTCAAATTCCCCATCAAAATTTGAATTCTAGGTCTAAGAACTTTCTTCCCATTTTTCTCAATTTTCATCTCCAAATCCGAATTTAAATGACAAAACTAAGATAAGATTAATGGAACCGCACCTGCGGTCCTGCCTTTGCGGACCAACGGTCGCATCTGCAAAAACCACTCACTCAGCCTACTCCGCACCTGCGATTCACCATTCGCAGATGCGGTACCGCTTCTGCGGTAAGTCATCCGCATCAGCGGATCCTGCTGTTCCCCCCAATTCCGCTTCTGTGATGGATCCGCCGCTTCTGCGGCTCCGCACCTGCGGGACCCAACCGCAGGTGCGGTTATGACAGGAAACCAGCAGCTTCAGCTACTTCAAACCATTTCCAATCTTCCCGTCAACTATCCGAAATCATCCCGAGGCCCCCGGGACCTCAACCAAAAGCACAAACAAGTCTAATACCACTTTCCAAACTTATACCAATCCTTAAAATACCTAAAACAACGTCGAAACACCAATTTGACATCGGATTCAAGCCTAAGAACTTCAAAAACTCAAAATTTACGCTTTCGATCAAAAAGTCTATTATACCTCGTCCGAATGACCTGAAATTTTGCATACACATCACATTCAACACTACGGAGCTACTCCAACTTCCGGAATTCCATTCCGACCCTCGGATCAAAATCTCACTATCGAACCGGAAATTTCAAAAATCCAACTTTTGGCATTTCAAGCCTAAATTAACTATGGACCTCCAAAAATGCAATCCGATCATGCCCTAAGCCCGAAATCACGCAACGAAGCTAACGGAGCCATCGGAATTCTATTCCGAGGCCGTCTTCACACTGTTCCGACTATGGTCAAATTTCCAACACTTAAGCTCTCATTTAGGGACTAAGTGTCCTAAAACTCTCCGAAACTCAAAATCAAACATCCCGGCAATTCAAAATAGTAGAAAAGAATACGGGGAAAGCAATTAACTGGGGATCGGGGCGTAAATTCTAAAAACGACCGGCCGGGTCGTTACATAAGAGTTATTAACATTATTCCACAAACAATATAGATATTTGGAAATTAAAAAATTATTTATATATGATTGAGTGTATCAATTAAACTGCTACTCCATCTTTTAACTGTACTAGTTTTCTTGATACTTTTAATTCAGAAAGCAAATCTAAACCATCAATTATTATGATTTAAGGAACATTCAATATTTTTTTAAATTTCCATCATCTAGTGATCTTAGTTTTTACCGTTAAATAGAAAATTAAAAAATATTTTCATATGCTTTGAATTGTTCAAATCTATTTTGAAGGGAAAAATAACGTTGTTTGCTATGTATAAAAGTAATCAACTCTAAAGGACTCTTCAAAGATTTTGAGATTTCATTATCAACATTCTCATCAAATTGTCACTTCTTGTATACACGCGTTTGCTAAAAATTCGGGTTCGATATTCATTTCAAGTGCAATTTCCTAGGCAGAAATCATAGCAGTTTCATATCCTTCTTCCAGGAATCAAACTTGTTCACAATTTTTTTTTAACTTATACATAGCCTATTAGGTGTAACAAAAAATGGAGCCACCATAAATGTGAGGCCTAGGAGTGGCAAACGGGAGGTCAGGTTAGATATGGTTCGGGTCGAAAACGGGTAATGAAAAAATGGATCAATTATCCTACCCGACCCAAATTTAATACGGATAAAAAACGGGTTAACCGGCAGATAATATGGTTAACTATATTATCCATGACTTCTTGCATATGATCACTTTTGGGAGAATTCTTAGTCTCCCTAACTTGAGAAACCCCTTATTTGAGGCTTTACAAATGTAAAAGCTAGACCTATTAGTCATCCATTGGTTATCCATTTTCTAAATGGATAATATGGTTCTTATCCATAGTTGACCCGTTTTTAAAAAGTTCATTATCCAAACCATTTTCTAGTGGATAATATGGGTGATTAACTGTTTTCTTTTAACTATTTTGTCATCCCTAATGGAACCTAAAGCAGTTGCTTTACTTGCTAGCTTCATGGAAGGGCCGCTCCTGAGAAGTAGTAACGACTTAAAATATCATTACCTTTTGATTTCCAGAAAGGCCTCCTCATTAACGTCAGTTAAGCAAAATCATAAATTGTGGGATGTTGAAGAAGGATAAAGATGAAGTTTGTTAGAATCTCAAAGGAAGCGATTTTTCGCTTTATCATGGAATTAAGTAGAATATTATGTTTGGTATTTAACTTTGTTTTATATGTTACAGCACATTGGAAATCCATGAAATATTAATACTCAGCTACTAACCTAAAGCTAATTTTTTAATTCTTTGATAAGATGAATTACATGTCGACCTTGTTTTCTCAAATTATTAGGAAGAGTAAGATAAAGTGCAAATTGTTTGGCTTGAGATTTCACTTTTTAAGTTATAACCACTGAATATATATATATATATATANGAGATTTGGTCATTTTTCCTTTGAGACAAGATTCACAAGTTGGATGTGATTCAAAATTATACTTTTCAAGGTACCCTTCCTTGTACAACTTGTTAATTCTTTTCTCTCCAATATGACCAAGCCTACAATGCCAAAGGCATGTATGATTTACTTGATCATCTCTTTTCCTCTTAAGACTTGAAACATGCATAATCGAATTAGAATTCACATTAAGTAAGACATAAACATCATGTTGGAGATAGCCATTCACATATAAATCATCACCATAATAAATAGAGCAAATACCATTTCCTATGTTAATGCGAAATCCACGCTTATGGGCATGCTTCCCTAAGCTAACAACAGGCTTAACTTGCGAGTAGTGTAAACAAGAAAGGAAAACACAATTCTAAGTACTTAATGGTAACCGAATTTTTCAACAATTAGCACAAGTATGCACTCGTCACCTTACGTACAAGGAATTTCAATTAACAAATATACCAAATCCTAAGGAGAAGGTCCCCCACACAAGGTTAGGCAAGTCACTTACCTCGAATTAGCTCAATAATCAACCCGAGACCACGTTCTTGCCACGAATACTCGACTCTAAATGGCCTAAATCTATTCAATTCAATTCATAATGTAAATAACACTTCAAGTAACTAATTCTACAAATAAATTCAAAGTTAATACGCGAAATTAGGTGAAATGACCAAAACGCCTCTCGGGCCCACATCTCAAAATCGGGTAAAATTTATATTTTCAGAATCCTCATACTCTCATGAGTTTATGCATACCGAATTTATCAAAATCCAAGGTCAAATTCCCCATCAAAATTTGAATTCTAGGTCTAAGAACTTTCTTCCCATTTTTCTCAATTTTCATCTCCAAATCCGAATTTAAATGACAAAACTAAGATAAGATTAATGGAACCGCACCTGCGGTCCTGCCTTTGCGGACCAACGGTCGCATCTGCAAAACCACTCACTCAGCCTACTCCGCACCTGCGATTCACCATTCGCAGATGCGGTACCGCTTCTGCGGTAAGTCATCCGCATCAGCGGATCCTGCTGTTCCCCCCAATTCCGCTTCTGTGATGGATCCGCCGCTTCTGCGGCTCCGCACCTGCGGGCCAACCGCAGGTGCGGTATGACAGGAACCAGCAGCTCAGCTACTCAACCATTCCATACTCCGTCAACTCTACCNATATATATATATATATATATATATATATATATATATATATATATATATATATATATATATATTGATATTGTTTGGCTTGAAATTTCACTTTTTAAGTTATAACCACTGAATATATATATATATATATATATATATATATATATATATATATATATATATATATATATATATAACTACGGGTCAGTGACGGCCGAGCCGAAACTTTTATTAAGGGGTATCAAAATATAAAAAAAGAATTATATATAAAGAAATAAAGGAGATTTAATATATAACATATGTACATTTAAAAAAAAATTGTAATTTTTCAGGCGAAGTGTTAGTATGCCCGATTTAGTATCAGTGACTTTTGAT
Source organism: Nicotiana attenuata (assembly GCF_001879085.1). Taxonomy (NCBI): domain Eukaryota; kingdom Viridiplantae; phylum Streptophyta; class Magnoliopsida; order Solanales; family Solanaceae; genus Nicotiana; species Nicotiana attenuata. The sequence goes on from NC_031998.1 coordinate 39,734,064, forward strand.
TTTTACAATGTTGTATTCTACGTAATGAACATCTTTACTAGATATTAAGAAAGAGTTTAAAATGTAAACATTTTAGTTTTTTTTCCAGCTTCAAGTTGATAGTGCATATCCCACTAATGGCATCTATTATTTATTATCTAAATCTAATAGTACCTTGTACTTTTTGAAATCTATACTCACCCATGTTTGGTAAAAATATAACCTAGTTAAGGGCAAGAAGGAAAATCTTAATATATTAATACAAAAAGAACTTAATTTGGACTAATAATATAAATGATAACTAATTCCTCATTAAACATAATTAAATCAACAATTGAAAAATGATTTGTATCCCATATATTTCAGCAAAAAGGACGTGAAGTAGTATATATTATAACTTCCACCAAATTCCAATGCTTCTACCATGTATGCATTCCCTATGAAAATATGATAATACGGAGGCAACATATTAAAACTCTAACGTAGACCGTCATTCAGTTTGTATACTTACTAGTGTAATATAGTTCACTCCCAAGATAGCTTTATAAAAGGACATTTTATGTTTGGCCGATTCATTTGAAAATTTTCTTTTTTAACTATTTAATAAATAGATTGTGTAGGCAAATCTTTCCAAAAAAAGTATTAAATTTCAAAAAAATAATATTAAAGATTCATTCTCAATTAGCATAGTTTAAATAGAGAGATTATTTGACATATTTTTAGGAAAAACTTTAATGAAGTTTCTACTTTTATTTAGATTAGTCTCTACATTCGTGCGATGCACGAATATTTTCAATCTACTATTGCCAAGCACGTTTGAAAAGTAGTAATAAATTTTTAATTGCATAGTATTCTAAAACTAATTGTAGCTAAATATATGCGAAGTTTAATAATCAGTTCCTGAAAATATAGTGTATCATTTTTCTTGTAATTCTCTTCGCATAGCAAAGTAAAAGTCACTAATAAAAAGAATGGGTTATGATATTTTTTAGGACAATGCAAAAAACCTCCAATAAATATTATATTTGATCAGCATCGTTTTTCTTTCTACAGTAAAAGATGTAGAAGATTAGGTGAAACCAAAACAAGAATCATATTGATTTCACCAAATTATTTCATTGAATTTAACCAATTAAATATTCATAAAATTTAGAAATTTAAACGCATACGATTATCATGTAAAAAAAAATCATATGATCACTTAACATAACAGTAATTACTCAAAAAAACAAAATACTGATTATTGAAACATTAAAATTATGCAAATAAATAGCAATCTACCTTAAATTATGTATTAGAGTAGTATTCCAAACGGTATTAAAAGAAAAATAAAATAAGTGCGACTGCAAGTTCCAATCAATTTTTGCATAGTTTTTTTCTGCCTAGGTTTTCATGGTCCATGTGAGATAGGATAGAAGTTCGTCTTTATAAATTTAATTAGCTCTGCTTCTTTCGTGATTGTTTTTTTAAGAAACGAATTTGAGCTAGGCTTCATATTTGGGCATCATAGAACAAAGAATTAGCAATAAGAACCAAAATCCAAAAGCATTATTTGTTTGGATTTTGGAACACTAGTTCGATAGCTAATAGCCAAAGTTATCTTTCAAATGGAATCAAATTTTTCTTGCTTTGGGAAGATGTCAGTGGGCTAGGGAAAGCTCTGTAAGCGCTACTGTGTTAAAACACAAAATCAGGAAAAACTGTTAGAAAAATAAAAGAAACTGGAAAAACAGAAGAGTTTAAGAAATATTCCGAGTCCACAATTTGCTTGTGTGTCCTTAAGTAATTTTAACCCCCTCACACGTTGCCAAGGTAATGGATTAAATCCTCCCAGGATAAAACGGAATAAACCTTCCTGCAACAGTGGCAATACAAACTGCAGGATACCAACGAACTTAAAGAACGGAGCAAAATCACACTTACGAATTTGAGAAAGAGAGACTGCGAATTAGGATGCAGTATATTCAAAAAGAAAGAAGTTCTGGAGTGTTTTTCGTGTGTAGAAATTGGAGCCTTGCCTCAGAATTTATAGGCAATTATCAGAAGAGGTGTCTGGAAAATGTGCCTTTTCAGAAGAATACGCTGCCTGAGAGGCTCTCTGAATCAGCCTGCCGCGGTAGGTCGCAGTAGAACCGCGGCCAGAGAAGCCCTCTGAACCTTCGGCAGGGTTCTGGTGTATTTTCAGCAGTGATTTGGCATTTAATTAATTATTAAATAATTAAATAAATTTTGTCCAAAAATAATCTTATCGGTCATTTGACAAAGCCGAAGCCGAGCCGAGCGACGACGACGGCGCGAGGGTTCATTCTCTTCAATTCCTTTTAAGAGCTTTTGGAAGTGATTCTATATATAAGCACACAAATGTGGTTGTCCCTCACCAATGAGGGACAAAGTGCAAGACAAAAGTTCACTTCTTCAAATTTTCAATTTCCCTCCATTTGCAATTCACACTTCTTCTACTTTAAAGCCCAATGGCTTAAAGTCCAACAAGCTCTTCTTGTCTTACTTTTATTTGTGTAAAAATAGCACGGTCTAGCCAGTTTTCGGACTGGTCATTCAAAAATAGCCAGCGTTTACCAAGTCAATGAAAAATAGCCACTATTTTACTGCAACAGAGACCGGTCCAACATAATATACTGGAGTTCGGTGCACCTGTGTATGAACTTCCAGCATATTATGCTGGAACTCCAACACACGGAAAGTTCCAGCATAATATACTGGAGATAGCACTTGTGTATGAATTTCCAGCATATTATACTGGACCGATATACTTTGCTGGAACTCCAGTATATTATGCTGGAGTTCTAGTGTACTTATGTTGGAACTCCATCATATTATGCTGGAGTTCCAGCATACTTATCCTGGAACTCCAGTATAATATGCTGGAGTTCAAGTATACTTATGCTGGAACTAAAGCATAATATACTGGCGTATTTTCCTGGTTTTGAACAGTGTTTTCGCTCAGATTTATCTTTACATGAAAAGTGGCTAAATTTCAATTACTTTTAAAACTGAGCTATTTTTGAATGACCACTTGTTAATCTGACTATTTTTGAATTTCTCCCTTTATTTTGCTTTGGACCGATTTATTTCTTATAATTCAAAGTAATAATTTTTGTGAGATCAGATTATCTTATTATAATGAGAAGGAAGAGTCATTGACTAACTTAAATTTGTAACGTAAACCAAGTATACTTAAATACAGGATTCTACTTTTTAGTGGAACTCAACGTCCAGATAGTTTAAATTTTTTTCTAATATTTCAAGTTTATCCTACATGTAATTTACTTCTTTAAAGGATATTTTAGTTTATGAAGGGTATAATTGTCGGTCAATATTATAGGGATATTTTCGTCGTTCAACATTTAACTTTCTAGAATTCATGCTTTTATAATAATATAGATAGATAAAAATTTAAAACATAAACTATAAGTATATATTAATTAGGTTTTTAATCAATATAAATATAATTAAACAATGAAAAAAAAAGAGAAGATGAGAAGAGGTTTGTATTTAATTATACTTGAGAGATAATGGGTTAAATTAACAGGAGAGAGTTTGGTAAATACAAATTTTCATTTGAGATATATGGGTTAAATTAAAGGGAGATAATTGGTAAATACACATTTTTGTCTTGAAAGAATTAATTTCTGCTTCTCCTTTGAAGAAGCAAAAATTTGTAGCTTCCCCAACAACAGAACAACATATTTCTGATGGTTCTCAAACCACTTCTTGTTTTTGGCCAAACACCTCAAGTCTCCACACAAAAGAAATGTGCTTTTTTTTGGAGAATAAAAGTGCTTTTGGCTTCCCAAAAGCTTGGCCAGGCTATCGCTGCATGCACACTTCATATATAGAAGGATATTTAACTAAGACAAATATAAAAAAGAAACACACCATCATAAAGATTTTCAAAAGTCTGCATTAAAAACCAAAATATAATATAAAATCATGTAAAATCTGAAGTAAATCCCTCTAAAGAAGGTAAATAGAGATAAGTCTATTTTCAGACAAAAAGCCGAAATGTGAACTCCATGCAGCGGAGTGTGGGGTTGACAGAATGTATGACAACCCTTGCTTACTCTATTACCTAACCATACCACCCCCCCTTCAGAAAACCTCAAACGTTTCTAAAGACAAAATTATGACAGCAGCCTTTCCTCAGTTGACAGCAACTTCCGCGGAAAGAAAACTTGGATGAAGTGAATCTTGGCTAGAAACTTTAGCCTTAGACAGCTTGAGCACCTCAACAGCTTCCTCCACCTTGGTTGCCAGAGACTCCGGCGACTCCAACAATAACAGTAGTTCCGCATTGTCCATCTCCAAGAGCATTCCCGTTATCTTTGCAGCAAGGTCGGGCTGCAGAAACCAAGTAATTTTCATTATTAAGATGGCTTTGCTAATTCTCCGGGTGTCAGGAAACATCGAAGACCAATCGCTACTAACTGAGGTTAGACTGATTGTAAATAACCAAAGGTAAGTGAGAACAAAACTAGACAGCTTCAAAGAGCTTCTTGACAGACCACCAAACTAAGCAATCAATTTGTTAAGGATGGATTAATTAAGTCCTGTCTCAAGTGTTTCTTTTATCTTTTGGTTTTGGATAAAAGAACCAATAAACCAGCAGCAGTCTTGAAATTATTTGGCATGAGAAATCCAGCGATAGCTATTATTGAAGGAAAAGGAAAACAAGAAAGAAATTCACCTTATGTTGATTGACAAGAGGATAAAGGTGCTCTCCAAGTATCTGTTTCTGCTGCTCAGGAGCAGCAGAAGCAAGCAAGGTACTCAGCATTTGAGATCCCTCAGCAACTGATCCAACAGATCCAACTGCAGCAGAACCAGCATTTGATGCAACAGATCCTTTGTTCATGTCACGAGTCCGGCCATTGGGCACATATTTGAACTGCCCAGCACGCTGCATGCATGCAAAATTTTAGGAGTATTTAGTGATACATAGGCCACCAATCAAACAGAATAATTAGCGATTTTTCGAATAATTATTATACTAGGTTAAGGCATTCACCAACAGTAAGAGTTTGTAGCTTATTAACGTACACAACTAAGTAAAATGAACAATAAGCTATCTTTTAATATTTAAAACAAACTTCTTCTCCCAAATTATAAATGGCTAAACCAGCTCTTATCTTTTTTAATATGGTACTAGGTTTTCTAAGTGATTGTAAAGGGAAATATATCGATTTACTCGACAAAAGAATTCTAATCGAGAATAGAAGATATTTAAGACGCGGGTATCCTATGCAGATGCACTCTTCAGTACTCCACAGGAGAAAGAAGGATTAAATTGAAAACTCCCAGCTTAACTATCTCAAACAAAATGGCCCATGCACACGCCGTGCCTAAAACTTGAGGAAAACATAGTTACTCGATAGTTGAGACCAGTTAGTGTGAGGACTATACAATGTGTTAAGTGGTTCTAATTACAACTATTTAAGTTCTATGTTAACTCTGAAGAGAATCAGTCTAGGGGGAGAAATAAGAAAAGTAACCAGGTTCCCATTTCAAGATGAAAATTCCTGAGTAACTTGAATGTAAGTATAGATGTTACAGCTACTTTGTGGGACATGAGTCGTACCAAAATGCTGAGGTAAATATAAGGCAAACTTTGATATAATGATATATGATAGTGCAATACTACAAATTAGAAATAACATGCAATACTACAAATTAGAAATAACCAACTAACCACAACAATTTCAGGAAATTTAGTTCCAGCACACCGAAGGCCTAGATGTTTCAAAAATATGAAACAAACTTCAGGTGGCAATACAAAGAATGTTAAGCAAGATTCCTTGAAAAGCTATACTATCAACACCAAAAATCACGAGTAGCTACACAAAATTGAGAATGGAATAGATGCTAATCTTTATGCTTCTGCGAAATTATTCTATCCTTTACCTGACTATGAATTTAAGCATACTAATTCCTTTCAATCTAAATGCAAGCTCATATTTCATGGAAGCCCCAAATGTCAAACTTTTGAAGTTAAACAGTTTTTAACGTAAGCATTCCAAATAGAACTTCTAAAAGCACTTTTGTACAACTTATTCCCATACACTTGGACAATCAAGATTTTACTTTATGCAAAATAGGTAAGGAGGTTAACCACCTGAGGATTGCCATTTGATAACACAACTGATTGACTTGATTGCTGCACACTGGTCACATTTGAAGCTGGCATATATCCATTCATCCTTCCCCTGTTCTGCCTATATTGTCGGGAATTATTAGGAATCTGAAAAATAAGACGCAAGCTGTAACCTCCTTCATCATAAGTTTAAGTTATAGCATGTTAACACAGTTTAACGTGTCCCAACTGGTGCTAAAAGGATAAATTTTTTGTGCATTCAATTAGAACTTAATCGACCATAACAAACTCCAAGAACTGGAGAAAGTAGAGATACCGAGTGAGTGCTATGAGTGTTTACAGGGACTAACCAAGGGAACTGGAGAAGGTTGAAAGGCAGGTCTAGTGGTGTTTGTGAACCCATTAGTCCTCCAACCTGGCCTCACACCGAGAGCCTGATACATCAGCCCAGGTCGTGCAGGCATCTGAGGAACAACACCGGGGGCTGGGTAGTAAAAAGGAGGATATCCACCAGGAAACATAGCTGGAGGTCCTGTCAGCCCTGCAAGTCGTTGTGCATATAGAAGCTGTAGTTGGGCCTGTCTTTCCTCCTTTCTTTGAGCAATAGCCACATATAACGGCTTTCGACGCAACATAAATCCTGTGAAACATCTCATAAACATCAAAGCTCATACAATGTAGTCAGTTAATGCCGAACTGTGATGCTAAGAGAACAAGACACCTATTATGGCAAGTAAATCACTCAATTCAAGAACGGAAACTGTCAGTACACCGAAGAGTAGGTGAACAATATGAGAGAGGAAACAAGAGACAACATAGAATTTCCAAAATTGAAGCACCTTTATTGGGTGAAGACTGTGCTGATACAAGCATGGGGTGATATAAGCACATAACATTTTTTTTCAAGGAATAAGCATATAACATATACTTGACCAATAATATACGCAAGCTTGGCCTAATTCCTCTATTTATTAGTCTTATTACTTGCAAAATGGCTAGAACAAAATTTAGGCTTCTTGAGAAACTAAAGATGGCTTGTCTCCTTAATTTGCTTTTCTAGTCAAAAATACGAATTCAGCCAAATAGAGAGCCTCATTATTTGGCAGCACTTGTTCTTCATTTTAATTGCTTTTTTAGATGGTTCATGTCTGTCACTTTTCCTACGGTGAACTGACTAAAATCATGGAGATGCTCCACATAAATCCTATATCCTGGTTTTGTGGTGCTCAAAAAGATCACGGGGAAGAAATAAAAGATTGTAGCATGTGTTACTATAATTACCTCGTGTGAAATAACTTTCACCACCTAGTTATTTCATTATGATCTGGAGCATATTTAAAATGTATGACTCACCATGAAAAGTATTCACAGCGTTATAGGCCTCCTCTGCTGTGGAGAAGCATACAAATCCAAAGCCCTTACTCACACCTTTCTCGTCTTGCATAACTTTTGCAGAAGTAATTGTGCCGCATTGGCTAAACAGCTCGCGCAGCTCATTATCAGAGACATCATCGTCAACATTCTTGACATACACATTTGAACCCTGACATGATAATCCAAGTATTACATTAATAGATCATAAATACAATAATTTCTTTGTGATAAAGAAATGAGAATGAGGACCTGGTATTTCATGATTTGCTCCTTCCTTCTCTCCTCAAACAGACGCTTCAAAAGTTGTTCGCGCTCTGCTTTCTTTTGTGCTCGGGCTACATACAAGGTCTTGGAGCCTACTTAATGCATACATGTCTCAGACAAAATAATAAATGGAACGTCTGCAATCACATTGAGAATACAACAGCATCACAAAGCCATGACTTACCAATTGGTGATCCATTCATAGCTTCCATTGCTCTCCTAGCATCATCGGGATCGTCAAAGTTCACAAATCCAAAACCTTTTGAAGCTCCACTCTCATCTTTTGCAATGACCAAGCTAATAATCTTCCCAAACCAAGAGAATTTTTCTCTAAGATGCTCTTCCGAGATGTCAAGGTCCAAGTTCTTGAAGTACAAATTTGTGTATTTAGCATCAGGACTGGGCAAAATCCGGTCACTCTTTCTGACAAACTTACCAACATACCTATGCCATCAATGTCATAAGATATTCATAAATGCATAGACTAAGATAAGAAGCTTATAAACAACAAAACAATCAATTCATCTAAGTTCATCACGATTGCTAAATGGAAAGCTAGATGATTGCAACAAATACGGAAATGCACATACATCTGCTTGTCTCCAACCATGGTCCCATTAAGCTTCTCAATAGCGGCATTCGCAGATTCTTCAGACTCAAACTGGACAAAGCCATATCCTTTACTCTTCCCTTCCTCAGAAAAGACAACTTTACAAGATAAGGTATTTCCAAACTTTTGAAACATTTCTTGAAGCTTCGCATTGTTAATTGTATCACTTAAATTCTGTAAAAATTACAATTTGGATATGCAGATCAAGAATAGAGAAGCTGTTAAGATCTCAAATCAATTGAACACTATTCACTCAATCAAAGGATGCTCATACCTTGACGAACACGTTTCCTTTCCCACTTCTTCTCGCATCAGGGTCACGACGAGACCAGCAAACCCTTATAACTTTCCCATTAAGAGTGGAGTTATTTTTCACCTCAATAGCGCGTATAGCTGCACATATTTTTCAGAAACAAAAGAAGCTTTCCAAGTTAAAAATCAAACCACACAGTATTTCCGAAAAGGTCAACCATATACGACAACAGTTCATACACAACAAAGATAACTAAAGAGCACTATCATTGTCCCTCAAGTCTCGTTGGTCCAATAAATAGAAGTGTAATAAATGCTAACCAGAACGAACTTTCTAAGCAGATATCACGGGACAGGAAAAAAACAACAATGATTATCAGCCGTCACTGAAAAACTTACATTAAGTATTACATTAGTTTCGATATCTTCTTGGAAAATCACACACTTCATGTGGGGAAAATAGTTTTATTTCCCAATTGAATTTTATTTTTCCATTAGACGGGGATGGCATATTATCAAAAAAGGTTAGCTCATCCCTTGTACGCCAAAATCACAGGTAAGATAATATCCGCTTATCCACAATATTTCATGAATGATACATGTTGTTAGCCCATAAAAGCAACTAAACTACAGTTAATGAAGTTTGCTTCCGTACAGTCTCTCAACTTTCCAAAACGACAAAGCAATTATCGAGTATTACAACAAGACCGAGATCTAGAATAACCATCCAACAAACGAATCATCAAGGACCTAAAAAACATCATTTAATTAATGTCAACCTTAAAGGATCCAACTTGTAAGAAGAACTACCTAAATGACTCATACCGGAAAAAACAATAAACTTCCTTCCAGTTATAGCCGACAAAATCACAAGATATACACTTATATACCTCTTATTTCATAGAGCACCAACAAACATATATTCCTAACAGCTAATGTCAGTGACAGATCAAATCAGATGACTTGCAGCAGAAAAATCACTCAAATCAGACAGTCAATTCCTCAGCATTTGATATCATACATCTTTTCTATCACAAGACAGAACTAGCATATAGTACACCAAAAGCTACATCATGCATGAGTAAACAGTAAATAATTCAATTTAATTTTTTTAATCTTAAAGAGCAAAAATGACATTCGGCCTCCCTATCTTCTTATCTCACTCTCAGACTATCTGATTAATTTATTGATCCATTTATTAACAGCCAAAACCAGCACCACAACGTCAATAGACTAAGACACTTAAACTCGTGGCTTGTCCGTACCGTAAACACAAAATCTCAAAACTTGTACATTAGAGTCTATTCAATTATCGATTGATCAATCATGAAATCAATTCAATAGGAAACTCTGATCCAAATTCGCCATGCAAAAGCAAAATTCAGTTGAATTTTGAACCCGATCACACGAAGTAACGTTTCTATCGAAAAAAACAAGACACGTACACACGGAGACCCTAGCAATCAATGTATATACATGGAAAAAGAGATAAAAATAGGGAGATATAGAGATATATACCGTCTTGAGGAGAAATAAAGTTAACGTAGCCGTAACAGAGGGAACGGCCAGTGGATGAGTCACGGCAGATGCGAACAGAAGCAAGGCTTTTGAACTGAGAGAAAGCATCAAACAACTGTCCATCGGTTACGTCATGGTGAAGGTCACCAACGTACAACGATGCCGGCGTAGCAGGTACAGTCGGAGGAACCGCCATTGACGTACGTACGCCTCACACAATTCAAATGCAGAAAGAGAAAAGTGACTGTGTGTGTGTGTGTGAATTGCAGAGAGAGAGGAAAAAGCGAGGCGTTTCGATTCGGAATTGAAGGGGAGCAACTAAAAGGAGAGAAACAGAGAGTGAGTGAGAGAGAAGTGGTGTATTGCCTTATAAAGGAATGCGTTTTAATTCTGGTAATCTGGAGATGGGAATTCAGAGGGTAAAATGGGTAATTAAGAAAATTGGGGAAATCTGTTTTGAGGGTTTGGAAGGTAAATGGGAAAAAGCGAGGGGTAAAAAGGGAAATTAAAGGACAATTGTGAGTGAAAATGAGCTAAAAAGTGAAGAGGCAGTGTGAGGATTGGGGGGTTTGGGTTATGAGAGGATTTTGCATGGAATTCACAACAGTGACAGATGGATGTAAGTGTCAACACGCTCGTAATAGGCGCGTCTATTGAACTTCCGTTGTTGCAATTAAATCTGTGGATTGGAGCAAAACTAATTAATTATAATAGTTGATCTTAATTTGTAAATTATTGGCTTAGTATCTACTCTCTTATTTGACATCATTAGTTCGTAGAAATGTTATGTTTATTTTAAAGCGGCATATTTGATAATAGTAATTTTTTTGGTTTATTTAATACGGATACAAAACAATGTAGATGTTTGTTAATGCGTAAGTCACATATTTATTAATGTTTAACGTATGTCATAATTTACGAAAAGAATTAACTAAATATTAAGTTGAAATAATTATATTTTTAAATTTTTTATATTTTATGGCATTCCATAAAATGTAGTAATAAAGAATCAAAATCTATATGAAATTCTATAAATTGAGGAAATATTAGTAAGTTAGTAATTGTAATAACTAATCAAGATCTATATGAATTATATAAATTGAGGAAATATTAGTAAGTTAGTAATTGTGATAACTAATCAAAATCTATATGAATTAAATAAATTGAGGAAATATTAGTAAGTTAGTAACTATAATAACTAATCAAAATTTATATGAATTATATATATCTCAGGAAATTTTAGTAAGTTAGTATTATAAATTTTTGAAATACTAAATAAATTTATTCAAAATCTATTCGCAAATTTCACTAGCATAATGTTAAAAGTTATTAATTAGGTGCACGTAAAATAATATATATATATATATATATATATATATATATATATATATATATATATATATTATTTCAAACACGCCTTCCTTCTAAATATAATTAATCTTATCTGCATGTATCGTAGTTTTTCAGCCTGTCATATTATTTGTTAATGCATAATAGCAATAATGTTAATATTTACATAAATATAGCGTTAGTTATATTTGCGTAAAGAACACGGAATATGAACCTAAAATTAATTAGGTTTTCTAAATTCTTCTATTCTTTATGGTACTTCAAATCTAGTAGTCAAATCAAAATCTATATGATTTGTGTATATCGAAAAAGTAAGCTGATCATTATTGTTTCAACAGATAATAAAGCAATTTAATCAAACCTCTTCGCAAACATTCATTATCATAATTCTAATAACTTTTTAATTAAATACGAGTAAAACAAATATGCATTATTGCAAATACATTGTTTATATTTTATTAATTTTATTTGCACTTAACACAAAAAATATCAATAGTCGTTATTTCTACGCACGAGTGATTATATAAGCATCATATTTACTATAATCCGATAAAAAAACATATGAATTAATTACGTGGTGAACAAACTAATTTAGTGGGATATTTTATTTACTAAGTTAATGTCTTGAACAAATTAATTAGTTTTTCAAATGATATTATTCATCGGAAACATTTTTTTATAGATATATATTCTTAAAACCTTATATTATAGGTGGAAAAAAAACTTCTATTATACAGATAATTTTCAGAGAAAAAATTTAAAACTGCATTTATGCATTCCTCCATCCGTCATTGGCAACATAACTTAAATGCTTTTTTCCTCTTGCATGTAACTTTGACTTTAAAAGTTTGTTTGAGAGTGAAAGCACATAGATAAAAACAAATTCAGTTTGGAGCAATCCATAATTAATAAAACTGATCTCGCGTGGGCATCACGCCTGTCCGAAGCACGTGAAGAAAAATAGACACGTGAGGGAGAGAGAGAAGCGGGTAAGTTGAGGTTGTAAAAGGTATGAGAAATGAACCCCACAAAAATGTCCCTAAAACGACTGCTTCAAACCTCAAAACAGTTTTTAAAAAATTAAAAAAAAAAAAAATTAAAAAAAAAACTAAAAAACAAAAGAGAGCAATAAGTGATACAATATTATTGTTATCACTTAATTTTTTCATAATTCGATTAATTCATTTAATAAAATTCATATTCTGAGTAAAGATCACAGATAAAGGCTCGACAAAATAAAAAGTTTCAGTACTAAGAAATTTGATACTTTAAACCATTTCATTTTTAAAAATTCAAATTTGATCATAGGGTTTACAATTAAACAAAAGAAATAATTTTTATGATTAGTAAAATTTTGAATAAAATATCATCTTAAAAAGATTTCATATATTTTATTTACCGATCTCCTGTTTTATTATGTACCAATCACTTGGGAAAAATGTCATGTAATTAGCCACAAAGTCGATCTCTTTTAAAATAGTACTTACGAATTAATAACTTGATGAATGGATGAAATCATGCTAAATATGAATAACTTGATTAATTTTGATATAGCTTTTCAAAAGTAAATTAGATATATAATTACAAACAAATTTTAATGATTTTTCTTACAAGTTTGAATATTAAAATAACCTTTTTGTTTTACGAGCTAGAAAATTCACATAATCCTAGCAGAGAATTAAATTCCGTGTGAAAGAGCAATTTTAAGAGAAAAATATCTCAAACTAAATAAATTTTATATAATTGGTCAAGTACAATCAACTCAAATCTTTCTAAAAAAAACTCACATTCTAAATAGTAATGATAAATTTGAAAGAAAATATTGTAAAACAATTGTTAAAATATATGAAAAGAAATGCACACACGACATCTTACGAAGTGGTAGATATACGTTCTATTACCAATAGTTGGGTATATTTTCTAACATTGTTTGATTTTCTAAAAATAGCTCTAGAAGGGTGATCTAATATTAGATTTTACTGGAAATCAAATACTTAGAAATCCAATTATTGATTCTATTTCTCTAGTTTTTCGGAGTTCTTTAACTAGTTATCATATTTGCTATACTTTCTCTTAAAATAGCATGGTAAAAAAATTCTGCCCCAATATTTATATCAAACCGGTAAATACGAGACACAATATCTTTCACACGCACATTGATTAGTTAATCATTTTTTTTATTTTTTATTTTTTTATTTTGAATTCTCACCCGGTATTTGGTACCCACATTGGAGCCCGACTAATCTAGATTCGCGCCGGGAAGTCCCACATTGGGGGTAAAGCGCTTCCTAACAAAGGCGACTCCATGCCCAAGGGCTCGAACTCGAAATCTCTGGTTAAGGATGAAGGAGTACTTACCACTCTACCCCAACCCTTGTTGGTTGATTAGCTAGTCATTACTAAGTGATATGTATCTCCACTTTAATTTTTAGTTGTTGCTTCATTTAGTGTATACGCAATGCAAGTAAACCTTTACTGGCGTGGCATTATTATCTTTTTTATTTATACATCAGTAGCTAAATAGAACGAATTTGTCTATCAAAAAATACATTACATTATATTAAGATTAATGCTTAACAAAAACCTTGCCTATAGAAGTTAGTGTTATGGATCCTAGAGGCAGAAAATTCCAACAAGAATTAGTGTATGAGTGAAAGAAAACTACTGTGACAAATGCTAGACTATTGGCCACATATGTCCTAACCAACTAGGGCCTAGAATGCAGCAGAATGGGCAACCAAAGAGAAGAAGAGAAGCAAAAAAAAGTCACATATGAATGGAGAACCAAAGAACCTTGATGGGTGAAGTTGCCAACAAAGTAAACCAATCTCAAAATTCCACAGTACAAGAGCAACCTCAAACTCACTTGCATGTGGTGACTCATGAGCATAGGTAGACCCAAGATGCAATTGGAGCAAGGAATAAAAGAGCAACATCAGTGGATAAAGGCAAAGAGGTGGCTAGCACAAAGATAAACCTAGAAAACTTTCCTATGTTATCACCTACTGCTAGCAAAAGTGGTCTTAAAATTGTAGCAATGAGTACCAGTGAGAGCTCCTCCTTACCTCATGATAGAGGAGGGGACACTCATAATACACAATGACTTGGTTATTTTGAAATGTCAGGGGTATCAATAAGTGGTACAAGCAAAAGGAGCTTAAGAACTATCTGAAGACCAAAATATCAAGTTTGTAGGTATCATTGAAACTAGAGTAAGGAGCATAATGTACAGAGAGTAAGTTGCCTCATTGCCCCTAGTTGGAAAATAATTAGTACTAATTATAATAGTGCAACTAATGGGAGAATTTAGTTAATATGGGCCCCCAATTATTATACAGTTAACTCACTTAGAGCAGAGGCACAAGTTGTCCATTGCTTAGTTAAATGAATTATGGGAGATCAAGAATGTTTATTATTAGTAGTCTACGATTTTAACACAATTGAACAAAGAAAACAGCTGTGGGAATATCTGACAGAGATACGACATGGGGCCTCCAAGCCATAGCTTATTGGAGGAGATTTTAACTTTGTGCTGCAGTTACAAGACAGATTGCATGTAAATCCAATCAGCATAACTGAGATTCAAGTTTTCCCAAAATATGTCCAAGACTTAGGTCTAATGGAAGTAGGAGTCTTAAAGCAGAAAGCAATATGGATAAAATTAGGTGACTCTAATACAAGGTACGTGATAAAAGGAAAGGAGCCATAAAAAGCAGATTCTAGAACTTACTTCCCTTGTAGGGAGCAGATTAAATGATCTGAAGCCATAAAGGAGGAGATTGTTACCTTCTACAAATCATTGACGGAGACTGTTGCTCATTCACTTAAGGGATCGTTTGGTAGCCGGTTAGAGAGGAGTTATCCATGTATTAAAACTAGGATAACTTTATACATTGTTTGGTTAAAAGAAGGGAAAAAAATAATCTTCACATAGAAGCTAGCATAAGTTATACAATGTTTGGTTGTTTTTTCCTCTTTTCCACATAAAATGTACCATTGCTAATATAATGTTTGGTTCATATTTTTCTTTTCCGCATAACTAATACATGTATAAGTTATGAGAAAATTTATGTATTATTTATGCAGGGTAGAAGGTCGAATAACTTATACATGTATTAGTAATACTTGTATTAAAACACAAAATGACAAGAATACCCTTTATTTAAACTTGTATTTTTTTGTTTAAAAATATATATTTAAACTATACTAACAATTTTAATAAAATAAAGTAAGCTAATAATATATAACACTCACATTACATTATATTACTAATCCTTATATAACTACTGCATAACTAATCCATGCATAACTAATCCCAACATAACTCAACCTTGTATAACTTATCCCTGCATAACTGATACATGCATAAATCCTTGCATTACTTATTCTTGTATAACAACTAATACATGTATAACTAATACCTGCATAACGATCTAACCGGCAACCAAACGACCCCTTACTGCTAAAGAAAAGTTGTTGATGTAGAAGGGACCAAACCTTTCACAACAACAGATTTTTTCTGTAAGGATGTAACTGATCAAGAGATCTATGAAGGACTATGCTCCATTGGAGAGGATAAGGCCCTTGGAGTTGATGGATACGATGCTTGTTTTTTCAAGAAGGTCCAGTCTA
Source organism: Nicotiana attenuata (assembly GCF_001879085.1). NCBI lineage: Eukaryota > Viridiplantae > Streptophyta > Magnoliopsida > Solanales > Solanaceae > Nicotiana > Nicotiana attenuata. Next base: position 39,750,152 of record NC_031998.1, read on the forward strand.
TTATCAAAGATGAGATCATAGAAGTTGTCCTGGAGTTCTTTGCTACTAGCAAGATTTACAGAAGTATCAACTGCACTTCTATCATAATAGTACCTAGGACTGTCAAGCCTAAAATTGTAAAGGAGCTTCGACCAATTGCCTGCTGCACAATGCTCTACAAACTGATTTTCAAGATCCTAACATCAAGAATACAGGAAATTATCATTATTGTTTTCAATGAAGCTCAAATTTATACATGGGGGAGGATTGCAGACAATATAACTTTAGCACATGAGCTAGTGAAGGCCTATACTAGAAAGTACATTTCACTTCGATGCATGATCAAGATAGATTTACAAAAAGCTTATGATTCTGTGAAATGGCCATACCTAAGACAAGTTATGGAAGAAATGGAATTTTCTCAGTTGTTCATCTCTTGGGTAATGGAGTGCATCCAAACAGTCTTATTCCATCATAGTTAATGGAGAGCCAACCATACCCTTTAATGCTGCTAAGGGACTTAGGCAAGGTGACCCAATGTCACCCTTCCTGTTTGCAGTGGTAATGTAATATTTGAGAAGAAGTCTTACTAGTCTCAAGATAGCTAAAGATTTCAAGTACCACCCTAGATGTGCTAATCTAGGGATAACACACCTTAACTTTGCAGATGATCTGCTGCTTTTTGCCAAATGGTATATGAAATCTGTACATGCAATTTAACAAAAGTTTCTGCATTTTACTCAAGTTTCTGGACTGCAGGCTAACCTAAATAAGAGTGAAGTTTACTTTGGTGGGCTCCCTTCAGACCACAGACAACAGATATTGCAACACTGAGGATTCTCTGCTGGTGACTTGCTTTTCAAGTACCTTGGAGTCCCATTGTCCAAAAATAAGCTCAGTGCCCTCCAGCGGTAGCCTCTTATAGATAAATGAATACTAGGATCACCTCTTAGACTGCAAAGACCCTGTAATATGCTAGTAGAGTTCAGTTTGTTCAGAGTGTAATATTTGGCATACAAGCTTTCTGGGCACAACTATTTGTGATACCTACCAGGGTGATTAAGCTAATTGAAGGCCTCTACATATCCTATATATGGTCAGGTGTCAATGTAATCACAAAAAAAAAGCATTGGTTGCATAGGATAAAGTCTGCATGCTCAAAGATGGAGGTGGTCTTAATCTTACTAACTTGCGGCTTTGGAATAGAGCAGCAATAGCAAAAACTTGTTGGGATCTGGCATACAAACAGGACAAGCTTTGGATTCGTTGGATCCACACATACTACATTAAAGGACAACAGTTCACTAACTTATCAATCCCACAACAAGCTTGTTGGATGGTTATGAAAATTATTGAGGCCAAGGAAGTACAGGAGAATCACCTCTATGGGCAGACACACAAGAAAATCCTATTTAGACAAATATATTTATCTCTCCTCGGTGACTACAATCGATTTGAATGGAAGACCTAAACATTTAGCAATGCAGCAAGATCAAAAGCAAGATTTATAATCAGAGGCGGAGTCAGGATTTCAAGCTTATGGGTTCGGGATTCTAATCGTTTTAAGTTACTGGGTTCTAACTTAATAATTTATACATATTCAATGAAATTTTTAAGACAAATACAAGGTTCGAACTAAAGTTACTGGGTTCGGCCGAACTCGCTGACCGCACTCTAGCTCCGCTTCTGTTTATAATGTGGTTAATGATGCATGGAAGGCTTTGACCTCTGATAGATTATGCAAATGAGGAATCAATTTTGATACTCAATGTGTTCTTTGCCGGCTACAGGAGGAATCAAGTGAACATCTGTTTATGCAATGTGAGTATACAAAGAATGTTTGGAATAAATTGTCTCAATGGCTGCAGATACAATACTCAGGAGCTATAGACTGGCAGCAGTATAACCAATGACCCCGAAAATCTCAACAGGCATAAGTGTTTAAATTTGTATATGCAAAAGTTGTGCACCATGTATGGATATTGAAAGGAACATCAGAATTTTTTAGCAAAGGAGCTGACCATGGGAGCATATTGCAAAGGAGGTTGCGTATATTTGAAATGTTCGAGTACCACCTCAGATCATGTATTTCATGCATAGTCTTACGTTTTGAGTTTTGTGTATTCCCGTTTTGTCATTTCTTTCGATAGCAAGATGTGTGAGCTTTGCTAAGACTTTGTAATTGATTCTTGGTTATTAATAAAATTATGTTAGTTATCCAAAAAAAGTTTAATGCTTAACGCTGGTTATATTTACGAAAGGAGTCACCTAAATTATAAGGTGAAATAATTAAATTTTCTAAATTTCTATTTTGATGGTACTTTAAATCTAGTGTGTGTGTATATATATATATATATGATAAAAAAATTAATAAGTTAATAATTATAAAATCTAAGAGATACTGACGCAATATTAGTCGAACATCTTTGCAAATCTTCACAGCATAACCTTAACAACTTGTTAACTAAATACACATAAAATGAATGTACATTACTGCAAACACGTGTTTATTTTAAGTTTTATCAACGTTATCTGCATGTAACATAGTTTTCCACCATATGTTGCTATATCTATACATGAACAGGTACATGAGCGTCATATTTACTTTAAGCAAATTAAAAATCCTAAAAATAATTTACGTTTAAATAAGTTAATTTATTAAAATATTTTATTTACTAATTTATTATCTCTAACAAATTATTTGTACAAATTATACTTTATGTTTTCTTAAAACATTATAGTATAAAAATGATTTCTTTCTTTTTAAGATTGAAAGCTACATTTTATGCATTCCTCCATCTGTTATAGGCAACATCACTTAATTTGGTTTTGCTTGAATGTAACTTTGACTTTAAAGTATGTTTGGAAGAAGATATCTTTTTTTTCCTTTTATGATTATAAAGTGCATAACAAGAAATATAAGATAAAAAATAAATATAGTTAAGAAGCAATTCATAAGTTAATGCTATTCTTTTAGATACTTTAATATTTTCCTTTAAAAAAACTCATCTCAAGTGGGGTTTGGGGGAGGGGGAGAACAAGGTGATCGGATGATTTGTAGGGTATATTTTCTTGCATTATTTGATTTCTTAATATTAGCTCTAAAATGATGGTCTAATATTAATTTTTCTTGGAGATCTACACTTAGAGATAGGAGTGGGGCGTTCGGGCAGTTTAGATTTGTCACGACCCAATTTCCTTTTTAGGCCGTGATAGCGCCCAGCACCATTGCTAGGCAAGCCAACACCGATCAACTAGTAGTTTCCTATTTAAATGAATTATTAAGTAATAACATTTTTCCTTATTCGTAAAAGAAGATTTAGAGATTTGCAATGAAACATAAAATAAGCGGAAGAAAAATGTACTAATTGGAATCATGTAAGCCAACCCAAAAATTATAGTCTACTAGTGAGTGTGCCAAGACCTGGTGTCACAAGTGTGTGGGCAATCTAGTAGAATATGCAAAAGCATACTGCCAGCCTACTGTGTGAGAGAAAATAGACAGAAAAGTAAAACATAAGGAAGACTCCAACTGCTGCAGATCGACTCGGAAGGCAGCTCACTGTCGCACCTCATTTTTTCATTACACCCCCCGGAAGGGGTATAATAAAGGGAGTTTTTCCAATTTAAGGACAATCGAAACGGGATTATTTTTCATTAAAAGATTCAGAGTCGCCACTTGGGAGATTTATGGTGTCCCAAGTCACCGGTTTAAAATCCCGAATCGAGGAAAAGAATGATTCTGTTTAACAGTCCGCGAACCAGAAATCCGAGCAAGGAATTCTGTTAACCCGGGAGAAGGTGTTAGGCATTCCCGAGTTCCGTGGTTCTAGCACGGTCGCTCAACTGTTATAATTGGCTTAGTTATCTGATTTTAGAACATTTTGAACCTATGTGCAAATTTTAACTTTTAACCGCTTTTATTCATTTTAGAGAATATTGAACGTCGTATAAAACATGTCTTTGGATCGCGTCACATGAAATGCACCCGCAATCCGAAACACATTTTATTCAACATTTTAGGATTTGGATTTGGGTCACATGAAATGCACACCCAAGTTTAGGAAAGTAGATTATTAAATAACGCGCCTAAAAGTAACTACGCGTTGTTAACTTTGCGAGGGCCATAGAAATTTCGCTAAATGGCACACCCCGAATTCTAAGGATAAAACAAAATTAAGTAAATGAGGGCCATGCGATTGTCATTCTTGTTTGGCACGACGCACCTTAATTTCTTTCAAGGGAGTTGCATTCAATTAAAAGAACTACGGATAATCATATTTGTAAGCTATGTTTCCTGAGACTAATTGAAATTATTGGACTCTATGCAAAATGGGTGAACAAAGCAATAAGCTCGGATAGTTTGGATGGATGCGTGTGAATCAGAATTAGCACTACAGAAACAGAATTCGAAATTGGAGAGAAACAATGGAAGCATCCATAGAACGAGAACCAGAGACATTGCTCTTCTCCAAATGCCACAAGAACTGGGTTACTGCATCAACAATGTCCCTGCCTAAATAAGTCATATCCATAAAATTCTGTCTAAATTTGAACTAACAGAAAAGGGAACATGCTTAACTATACTTGCATTACCACCGAAACAAAGAGAAACAGAAGTCAACTAAGGAATGAGTTCTTAAATCCAAAATAGGATGCCAAATGAACTGACGTGAGAATGGTCCACATTTCAACAATCAACAGCATGTACATTCATCTTCAAAATTGCATTCAGGAATCTCAGGATCACATTAGACAAAACCATTCAACATATGCACTGACTCGACTAATGAACCATGACATACATAATAGCCATGAAAATCAACTGAAATAAGATTTGAAATACAATCGAGACTAAAACTGTTCAAACTATGAGACCGAGTTAGGGGTGAACAAAATTTCAAGAAGCTCAATTAACGCAACATAACTTGGTTCGTAAACTCAGAATTTACTACTGATTTTGCTCATCTCACTCAAATCAGCTCCTTGTTGCTTATAAATGAAACTAAACATGTAATCAGCACAAAGAAGACTTCCAGCTAAACTTTACTGTTAAGGTGTTTGAACCAATCGATTTGAAGTCAGCCTTAGCACAACCATTGACTAGTTGTGTTTTGAATCCTCAATCAGAACACCACAGCTAACAGTGAAAACGATTCTAGGTCAACCACACATTTCCAGTATAACAGTCTACAGAACTATTAATTAACTCCCTGAACTTTATGGCTCAAGCAAGGTGAAGCGGAAGGAGCATACAAGGACTAGATGAACCCTTAAATCAATAACTCCATCACAGTTCTCCTGATTTCAAATGTCAAACAGGAACCAGAATCGGGTCAAACCTTCAAGTTCTAATGTCACGATAGAAGTGGAAAATGATACGACTCGCAACGTGAGAGCAGTCCATGAACTTAGACCAATGAATCAGAATTACAGCACACTATTAACACAAGCACGGATCATATTTCAACAGTTGAAACCTTGAACTTTCATGAACAATCATAAAACTTCCCTTTTGTTTCCTCAGAAGAAAAAAAAAAGGCTGAACTTAGTTATATTTTCATAAATTCATGGTTAGCTCATTTTCACATAACTGAACCTCAAACTTCAATTTTAAGTCCAAACAATGGCGACAAATAGACTCAAACCAAGTTTTCAGTTACAGAACATCGGAGAAAATTGACATAACTCAACAGACTTTACCAAAAATCTCAGCTAGTCACAAATCGGTAAGAAACTACATTCGAACTCACTGATAACGCTCAAATGACAGCAACAATGGAATACAAACTCAAAAATTCCATAGCTCAAGAACAGCTGAGAAAACAGAGTTACATGGGAGATAAATAAAAATCAAACCTGAAGTTGCAACCTTCTTCTAATAATTATAGCCTTAATAATACGCTTTTTGCCTCCGAATCCTAACGAGGTTCAGCAGCAAATCAGCAGGACGATAGTAGAAAACCAAGCTTGAACTTCAAATTTTTTATCTCTTTGGAACTCAAATCCGGATTCAGAGAATAAAAAAATGTATGTGCTTGTCCTAAGTTTTGAAAGAACTCTTAAAAGAAGAAAAACAAATCAGAGAACAGAAAACCAGAAGTTAAAGAAACCTTTCAACTTTTCTCTCCAAATTTTTTTTTACCTCCGTTCCCCCTTTTACAAAAATCGGATAAGGCTTCTTTTGAAGACGAATCCTTGATGAATGTGGGGCACGGGTTGAGTGAAATCAATCCAACGCCTTACACTCATCCAGCATATTGTCTCCAGAACCTTCCAATCGTGAGATAAAACTCGAATTCGAGCGAGTGAGAGGGGAGGGGAATCTTGCGTCAGAAACCGTTAGCAACGGCAAGATGAGAGAAGGAGGGATGCGTGGGTTAAGGATTTGGGATTCACTCGGCCGAATTTGGACTGAATTGGGGCTTGGTTCGAGTGAGAACGACGATTGAACAATTCGTTTGGGATCTAGGGCTCTGGGAGTCTCCGTATGATTGTATTTGCGTGTGTATTTGCGAACGGGTCGGGTAAGGGGAATGGGTCATGGGCTGTTGGACGGGTTTGAGCAGATTTTTTAGGAGAAGGGTGTTTGGGCCTGGGGGAAAATCAATTGATGAGCCCAAAGCTCAAATCCTCTTGTTTCAAAATCTTTTTCTCTTTTTCAATTTCAAGTTTTTCTTTTCCTTTCAAAAATTAAAATTAAAAATAAAACCTAAATTAAATCCCAAACTAAATTATCCCACCAAATTAGATTAATTACTCAAAATAATATTCACAACAACTAATTAACTACCAAATTAAAGAAAATTACAAGATTCGAAGCTAAGTGCAAAAATGGGTTATTTTCTGTGATTTTTCTATTTTTGTAAACAACTAAATTACTAATTAACAAAAAAATACAAAATTAGATCCTAAATGCAAATGCCATGTGTTTTTTGGTATTTTCATGAATTAAACAAAATTAAACGTGCACGGACAAATGCAAACTACAAAAATCTACGAATTTGCAAATAATGGGAAAAATTCATTTTGTTTTGAATTTATGGGAGTAATTCACATAGGGCAAAAATCACGTGCTCACAGCTGCCCCTGTTTGCTCGGAAACACGAAGAGTTTTTGTGCAAAGATAAAGTGAGCGAATACGAGCGATTTTTGCCCGTTTGAATACTCCGCGGGAAGCATTTTTGAAAGAGTTGACCGCACCCTGCTTCTGAGGTTGCCTACATATCTTTGGCTGTAAAGGAATCAAGTCAGTGTAGTTCGGGAATGTCTGGTAGCTGGGACTACCATGAAGCTGTGATTTCACTGTTGCTGCTGCTGCTACTGCTTACTGAACCCCTTATTACACCATGTCAAAATAAAAAGAAGCTAAACTAGACTATGATCTATGCTTTAAAAAAATCCTATCTATATCTTCAAACTTGCTCTCGTGGTTCTTGCTGCTTTGTTGACTTGTACTCTTCCGGTGATATCCTTTTGTTGCCGCCTTGAATTGTGATCTGAGATGTTTTGCCCTTTCTCCAGGTGGCTGCCTGACTGCTGACTACGCTTTGAGATGTTTTCCTTTCTCCGGGTGATGCTTGACCGCTGAACTTGAATTTATTCTCTGCCCTCCAGGCGGGCTCCTGACTTCTGGAACTTGAAATGTATTCCTCTGTTCTTCAGGCGGGCCTCCTGACTGCCAAAACTTGAATGTATTCCTCTGTTCTTCAGGCTGGCTCCTGACTGCTAAAACTTGAATGTATTCCTCTGTTCTCTAGGCGGGCTCTTGACTGCTGACTTGAAATGTATGCCTCTGTTCTTCAGGCGGGCTCCTGACTGCTGACTTGAAATGTATTCCTCTGTTCTCCAGGCGGGCTCCTGACTGCTAAAACTTGAAATGTATACCTCTGTTCTCTAGGCGGGCTCCTGACTTCAACAAATTAGGCAAAACAAAGAAAATTTTCTGCCCCAGTTTGGTGGTTGGGCATCATATTACCAGACATTAATAAGAATTTGAAAGCTAAAACTTGAATTTTTATACCTCTGTTCTTCAGGCGNAAGAGTTTTAGAAAACGTTCTTAGGTGGAAAAAAATGTGAATGAAGGATCCCACTGAATTGAATTGGGTCCATGAATCTAAGAAATGGTGAGAATTCTTGATCTCTCTCAATATCTCTCTCAATTCGAAAATCCAGGATTTGAATTGATGTCCTCTCATTGATTCCTCCTAAATTGCATTGATTTATCCTAAAGATTTCATTTCAATTGGAATTTGGTATTCACCATGTACGAGGATCCCCGCTAAGCATCCATGGCTGAATGGTTAAAGCGCCCAACTCATAATTGGCGAATTCGTAGGTTCAATTCCTACTGGATGCACGCCAATGGGACCCTCCAATAAGTCTATTGGAATTGGCTCTGTATCAATGGAATCTCATCATCCCGAATGTATTCCTCTGTTCTCTAGGCGGGCTCTTGACTGCTGACTTGAAATGTATGCCTCTGTTCTTCAGGCGGGCTCCTGACTGCTGACTTGAAATGTATTCCTCTGTTCTTCAGGCGGGCTCCTGACTGCTAAAACTTGAATTGTATTCCCTGTTCTCCAGGCGGGCTCCTGACCTCAACAAAATGGACAAAACAAAGAAAATTTTCTGCCCCAGTTTGGTGGCTAGGCATCATATTACCAGACATTAATAAGAATTTGAAAGCTAAAACTTGAATTTTTATACCTCTGTTCTTCAGGCGGGCTCCTGACTGCTAAAACTTGAATGTATTCCTCTATTCTCCAGGCGGCCTCCTGATTGCTAAAACTTGAAATGTATACCTCTGTTCTCCAGGCGGGCTCCTGACTGCTAAAACTTGAATGTATTCCTCTGTTCTCCAGGCGGGCTCCTCACTGCTAAAATTTGAATGTATTCCTCCGTTCGCTAGGCGGGCTCCTGACTGCTAAAATTTGAATGTATTCCTCTGTTCTCCAAGCGGTCTCCTGACTGCTAACTTGAAATGTATTCCTCTGTTCTCCAGGCAAGCTCCTGACTGCTAAAATTTGAATGTATTCCTCTGTTCTCTAGGCGGGCTCCTGACTGCTAACTTGCAATGTATTCCTCTGTTCTCCAGGCGGGCTCCTGACTTCAACAAAAATAGACAAAACCAGGAAAATTTTCTGCCCCAGTTTCAATCAAAGAAAAATCTTGTCAGTTTAAAATGGTGGTTAGTTGATGGCATTCTTGCTGAAGATGTCTCCGCCGCCGTGTTTTGCTTTGACTTGCTTCCCCGAACAGGCCCTGAACCGCTTGACTTTCTGACTCACTTTCAAACCTCATGACCCTTGATGACCCGAGTATTCCATACCCAAACCATTGTTTTACCTCTCTGACCCCCTTTTCTCTAAACCTTTGCATCTCCCATGAAATTACCAAGTCATTCCACCGATGAAACTTCCGGTGACTCCTTATATCCCACTTTACATCATGCCATCTTTGGTATGTTCTGGCCATACTATACTTTGAAATTTTGGAAGTTGGTAGTGAGCTTTGAAATCCTTTCTTATTTGCTTTGAACAAGACTGACATTGAAACATCTTAGAGAAACAGCCCCAAAAGAAATGAAATGCAATGACCTTGAGGGTTAAGGATAAAGAAAATCTAAAACAGGACGACTTGCTAAAAGGAAAAAGGAAAAGAGACTTATCTGAGTGGAACAGCTGGTACCATTGATCATGACATGCACTTCGGACTAATCGGCCCAATCCGCCCAACCAATCAACTTTCAATTGCCATACTTTGTTGCCCCAGAATTCCATAACCCGATTTCTTCACCCAAACCCTAACCTTGTTCATCCTGCGGTGTCTTGAACGGTTTTCACCCACAGACCTCTCTCATTTGTTCACTTCTGAACTCATTTTCACCTTAAGGTGCCCGTGAGGGTTTTCAGCAATAAGACTCTCTCATTTTTCATCTCTCTCAGCTCCCGTCGTCTTACGGTGCCTGTGAGGGTTTTCACCAATAAGACTCTCTCATTTTATTACTTTTCCTGCTTGGACCGGAGTGTTGCCCCTGATATGAATCACCTCTTCCTGCTCGACTTGGCATTTCTTTGAAAACTGATCAGAAGGTCTTTCTTTGGACCGTAATGTGGGCTTTTGTATAGGGTTAGAAAGAAAGGGTATTAAAGGCTCAAAACAATTCAGATGGGTTTAAAATTACAACTTTCGGAATCAGATTTCTTACAACAACCACAACTTCTGCCCCAGTTTCTTTCTTGGGGACTTTTGGATTTTTATTTTGATGGAACCGAACCGTGAGGCTGCCTACGTATTCTTAAGAGGAATCAGGTCGAACGTAGTTTATGTCATAGGAATTGCTTTGTTGTTGTGATTTTTCATTTCTTTTTCTTCCTCTTCCTCGTCTTTTCTTTTCTTTCTTCCTTTTCTCTTTTTGTTGTTTTGTTTTTTCTTTCTTTTCTTTTCTTCTCTTTTTTCTTCTTTTCCTTTTATTTTCTTCTTTCTCTTTTTTTCTCTCTTTCATTCTTTTCCTTTCTTTCTTCTCTTTTTTTTCTTCTCTCTCTTTTCATTCTTTTTCTTTTCTCTGTTTCCTTTACTTATCTCTCACGCTTGTGTTTCTGATCTTTGCTACTGATTCCAAAAGAGGGGTATGAAAGAAAATAAATAAGGCTCAAAGGGGTAACAAAGGATAAAGTGTTTAGATAGCAGAACAAAATGTCTTCGTCATTCCAATCTCCGAAATATGCCAAGCACGAACAAATACAATTTAACCAGAGAAAATCATACATAATATCTCTTGACCGCCTCGGAATTGATGGCCATTTCTACACACCTGCCTTCTATATCTGTTAAATACAAAGCACCATTTGGCAACACTCTAGTTACGATGAATGGCCCTTGCCAGTTTGGGGCGAACTTGCCTTTGGCCTCAGCCTGATGTGGAAGGATACGTCTCAACACTTGCTGACCCACTTCAAACTTCCGCGGACGCACCTTCTTATTATATGCTCTTGCCATTCTTTGTTGATACAATTGGCCATGACACACTGCTGCCAATCTTCTCTCATCGATCAAACTTAACTGCTCAGACGGGTTCTGACCCACTCATCATCATCAATTTCGGCTTCAGAAACAATCCGAAGGGATTAGATTTCAACTTTTCAGAATTAGCTTGGCTTTTAAAACTGGGCCGAAGATTCCTCATGCATGTCATGTCATTGAAACCAACATAAAAAGAACTGTGTAAGGAAGAAAAGAAAAATAAAACTATCAGGAATGAAGAAGAAGGGAAATTGCATTTCACTGAAATCAGAAGATAACAAGGTTTATACATCCAAACGGACGGAACATAGAATCTGAATTACGACCCTGGAATAATCCTGAAAGAAAATCAAAGCAAACTACCAAAACTCCTTCCGGGTAGGGAGAGGAGTAGCTTCCCAATTGTTAATCTTTGCACTTGGCCCGACAAAAATGCACCTCTTCATCACCAGAACCTTCCCTAATTTCTACCGTGTTCACTTCATCAAATAGACTTTGGACCTTCTCAAATCAACTCCTCATCAAAGACAACCACAGGCTTTGGAACTGCTGACACCGAACGCTTCACTGCCCCTGGCTTGACAAAAGCCCTGAAGAGGTGTGGGATAGGCCTAGAGAACGGCCATGCTTTCTTCTCCAACTTGTAGCCTTCTTCACATCATCCCCTGTAGGCTTGAACCCCAAACCAAAAGTATCCAAGTTTTTGGGAAGAGACACCGGCTGTACGATACCTTGCAGAGACGCACCCAAACCTTTGCCAGGTACGAAGCCATTATTCAACATCTCAGAAGCCACCATGACTGATGCGGCTGCGACTTTTGGAACTAGAACATACTCCCCTTCTGGAATCTTTTCAACAAAGACTGCGTCAAAAACCTGATAGACCCACGACCCCTTGTCGTCTTCAACTTCGATGAAGGGTATAATGGCATCATTCTGGGCACACAAACCATCCTCGCCGTGCACTACAATTTCCTGTTTGTCCTATTCAAATTTAACCATTTGGTGCAGGGTAGATGGCACTGCCTTGGCTGCATGAATCCAGGGTCGGCCTAGCAAAAGATTGTAAGAAACCGCCACATCGAGCACCTGGAATTCCATAGTAAATTCAACTGGCCCTATTGTCAGCTCCAGCACTATGTCTCCGAATGAATCTTTCCCTCCACCGTCGAACCCCCGAACGCAGATACTGTTCTTGTGAATTCTTTCACTGTCCACTTTCAATTTGTCTAGGGTGGAGAGAGGGCAAATATTGGCGCTAGACCCATTATCAATTAGTACCCGGATAACCACGGAATCTTCACACTTCACCATAAGGTAAAGGGCTCTGTTATGCTCGGTACCCTCCATGGGCAATTCATCATCAGAAAAACTGACTCTATTCACCTCAAAAATCTTGTTTGCTATCTTTTCCAGATGGTTTACAGAGATCTTGTCCGGAATGTGGGCCTCATTCAAGATTTTCATCAATGCCCGGCGGTGCTCGTTCGAATGGATTAATGATGAGAGCAACGAAATCTGGGCAGGGGTCTTCCTTAACTGCTCTACAATAGAATAGTCCTGCATTTTCATCTTCCTCAAGAATTCTTCTGCCTCTTCTTCGGTCACAGCTTCCTTTACTAACACTGGGTTATCTTTGGCGGTTTTGGCCTTTCTTAACTCTTCGGGGGCAAAGCATCTCCCCGAGCGAGTCAGACCATGGGTCTCACAAACTTCTTCTTTAACCTCTTTCCCTTTGTAAAGCACTGTCATTCGGCCATAATTCCAAGGGACGACCTTGCTGTTGACTATTGGTAGCTGAGTTACCGGTTTGATAATAACAGGCTCTGTGCGAGCACCTTCCACAACTACAACGGGCTTGTTGGCTGCCCCTGGCACTACCACTTTTGCTTTTTCTTGTTTCACTGCAACCTTGCTCGGAGGCTCCTTCTGAAACACCACAACTGGTTTACTATCTCTCTCTTTCAACTTAATCAACGACTTCCCACTAGTTGACTTCTCACTTGGCCTGACTTCACTGGACCTGATCATCATTACAGTCTGCGAGGGCTTTTTAAGCTCTCCTCCTTTTTGCACTATCTCAATCATATTGGTCTCATGATGGGCCGGGAGCGGATTCTGGTTGATGTTGGGCGTTTTTGGGGCTTGAACCTCGATCCGACGGGTATCAATGAGCTCTTGAATAGCTGTTTTCAATTTCCAGCATTTCTCTGTGTCATGCCCCGGGGCCCCTGAACAATATTCATAACTCACCGAGTGGTCAAGATTTCTCGAAGGGGGGTTTGGCAGCTTAGGCTCAATTGGATCCAACATACCCAACTGTCTCAACCTGTGGAATAGACTAGTATATGATTCTCCCAGTGGAGTGAAAGTCTTCTGCTTTTGCGACCTCTCATTCTTGAAGGTTTGATTTGGTCGGAAACCTGTTCCAGGGGAATTTCTGTAGGCTCTTGGGGGTAGATAGGTATTTTGGGGAGTTGGGTAAGTATACTGTGGGGTTGGCGCACGCCATTGTATGTGGGCTGGGGGTTGAGTGTATGTCTGAGCATGATGGACAGAGAAGTGGGGATTTGGAGGTGGGTAGTAGTGTTGTGGTGGGCTATATGGAGTGTGGGGGTAAGTTTGGGGGTAGGGTCGAGGCTGGTTATAGTAAGGTGATGGGCCCCTGGACCAAGCTCTTGACTCAATTACTGCAACGTCCTCTTTCTTCTTCTTTCCCAGTACTCCCCAGTGTCGCTTTGAATGGCCTGGGTGGTCGCCTTGATTGCTGAATAACTCATGATTTTGTTAGATTTGAGTCCTTCCTCTACCATGCTTCCCATTTTCACCACTTCATTAAAGGATTTCCCTACCGCTGACACCAAGTGACCGAAATAAGTAGGCTCTAAGGCCTGCAAGAAGTAATCAACCATTTCACTCTCTTTCATCGGAGGGTCAACCCTCGCTGCTTGCTCTCTCCAACGGAAGCCGTATTCTCTAAAGCTCTCCCCTGGCTTCTTCTCAATCTTGGTCAATGACAAGCGGTATGGAACAATTTCAAGATTGTACTGAAAATGGCATCCATTTCACTCTCTTTCATCGGAGGGTCAACCCTCGCTGCTTGCTCTCTCCAACGGAAGCCGTATTCTCTAAAGCTCTCCCCTGGCTTCTTCTCAATCTTGGTCAATGACAAGCGGTATGGAACAATTTCAAGATTGTACTGAAAATGGCATGCGAAGGCTTGGGCCAGATTGTCCCATGTGTACCACCGACCACGATCTTGCCGGGTGTACCATTCCAAAGCTGAGCCACTTAAACTTTGACTGAAGTACGCCATTAGTAGTTCATCTTTCCCGCCTGCTCCTCTCATCTTGCTACAAAAACCTCTCAGGTGTGCCACTGGATCACCATGCCCGTCGTATAACAAACTTGGGCATCTTAAATCCTGCTGGTAGTTGGACATCTGGGAACAGACACAGGTCCTTGTATGCCACGCTCACTTGTCCACCGAGCCCCTGCATATTCCTGAAAGATCGCTCCAAGCTTTTGACTTTCCTAAACATCTCCTCCTACTCAGGATTCTTAGGTGGCTTCTCAGTTTCCGCCGGGAGATCAAAATGAGGAGTGTAGGAATAGGGTTCTGGAGCTTTGAAAGTGGGCTCCGGGGGGTAATATTGGTTATCGTGAGCTTGGAACAAAGGCTCGCTGGAGGATCTGTGGAGTGTAGCGGGAGGGGGTGCCACGAAGACAGGAGTGGCTGCTGGAGGAGGGTACGGAACTGGTTTGGGTGGTGGAGCTGGTGGTGTTTGGGAAGTTGTGCTCTGGTAGTGTTGGTAAATGGGAAAGCCCGGGGATGAATCGGCGGCAGGATGATCCTGTGACTGAGCCAATGGCGGGATGAAGGCAGGGTCGGCAGGGTAAGCTGGTGGTGGTTGCCCTTTTGCCCAGGCCTGGTACATTTCGGCCATCTGTTGCTTCAACTTATACATCTCTTCTTTCATCGTATTGACATCCAACTCTTCCCCCTCTCTCGAAGGATCGATGACACTCGCATCAAGTTCCTGGTTGGCCATGAGCACTTTGTTTTTGGAACGGGTGTTGTATGTGTGAGTTGCCAGAATGCCACACAAACTAACCACCTGCCTGTTACTTGACGACAACAACAAACTTGTTAGCGATCAGGGTTTAACAGATAGGTAACCACACATTTTGGGGAATGAATGCACCTAAACAGTTAACCGTTTCTATTATGCATTTGATCGGTTGCTTACGTCATCCCGGCTTTTCCTTATTTCTATTTGCAACTTCCCTTTCTTTTTTTTCTTCATTCTTGCCTTTCTTTGCTTGACTTCTCTTTGTTTTTATTCACTCATTTCCCTCTCTTGTTTTGCCATTGTTTCCTTCTCACGATTTTTATTTTCTCTCTTTTTCTTTTCTTTTCTCTCCTATTTTTCCTCTCTTTTTCTTTTTCTCTTTTTTTCACTTTTTTTTTCTTTCTTTTGGTTATGGTCGAATCCTATGGAGATTGCCTACGTATCATGACCCCGCATGAATCAGACTGAGCGTAGTTCTGGGGACATAAATGAAACATAAATAACAAAAATATTTTGGGATTTTCAGTATAAAAATAAAATGTTTTTGATTACAACGACTCATCCTACCGAATTTTTACCATAAAACCAACAGGCTCAAAAGGAAACTAACAGGAGGAAAATCAAGACTCATTTTT
>NC_031998.1:39765910-39769494 GCF_001879085.1 Nicotiana attenuata
CACTCTATTTCCCTCTCTTGTTTGCCATTGTTTCCTTCTCACGTATTTTATTTCTCTTCTTTTCTTTTCTTTTCCTTCTCTCTTGTTTTCCTCTCTTTTCCTTTTCTTTCTCTTCTTTTTCTTTCTTTTCCTTCTTTTGGTTATGGTCGAATTCTATGGAGATTGCCTACGTATCATGATCCTGCATGAATCAGACCGAGCGTAGTTCTGGAGGATAAAAATAAATACTAAAGCATTTTGGGATTTTCAAATAAAAATAAAATGTTTTGATTACAACGACTCATCCTACTGAATTTTTACCATAAAAACCAACAGGCTCAAAAAAAGAAACTAACAGGAGGAAAATCAAGACTCGTTTTGACTCAAAAGGATATCACTAAATTTTCATAAAAATATCCGGCTTTGCCAATACGGCCTTTCAGCACCTTGAGGAAGAAGATTTTAAGGCTGTGTTCGCTAACCGGCCGAAAATTTTAAAAATGATCAAAGGTGGCTGTTCTTGCAAAAACAGCCTTCCGGCGCCCTTTTAGGGACATTCGGCTATTTTTGACAAGAATGGCATCACCTTACTTATTTACCATTAAATTTTGTTCTTTTTGGGCTAGTTTTGCAAAAGGGAAGTTGGACCCGATGAGTGTTGCCTACGTATCCCACGCCCTGTGGGAATCAAACTAGCGTAGTTCGGGCAGATTTGACAAAACCAACTATTTTTGAAAACAAAAAACCTTTCTTTTCTCTTTCTCAAAAATCCGACAGAGTTTCAGTACTATTTGTATATTGGTTTTTCAAAACAGGTGACTACCCTCACTTAAACCTGGCGTCGCTATTTTCTTTTTGACTCTCTCCCATTATTTACAAGCCGGTCAACATGCAAGTCCGAAGCAAATGAATGCACAAGTAGCACGTAAGATGCATCAAGATGGTCTTTTCATTTCAGGTCACCTGTCCTAGACGGACCCAACACCTGTGTTGAGTCCCCTAAGTCAAATGCACATGATGCAAACAAACGTTCCTACTAGGGATCCGGCATGAGGTTTTGTTATTCTAGGTTTAAAACCTGGGTTAATTGTTCTAGACCTAGCTTACCCGAGCGGACAACTCGAGCCGGGAGGGGGCAGCATACCGGGGATACAGAAGCTCTGCCGGCTTAGCAACTTGTCCGAACCTCATTCTAAATGGGATAAGATTCTAAATAGAAGATAAGTCACACGAAGTGCACCCTTCTCCATGATGTAGAAGACTCAGAGAGAGGAAGGGTTTCGTAGCAGTTTATATATACAATTCACCAAATATCAAAGCGGTAAAGCATTTAGCACATTTAGCATGAAACATGTAGAAAAATTAGATAAAACCAAATATAACAATTATTCTAAGCTCGAATTCTGAACCCTGAACAAAAAGTTCTGAGTTCTTTCCCCAGCAGAGTCGCCGGAGCTGTCACACCTCCTTTTTCACTACACCCCCAGAAGGGCATAATAAAGGGAGCTATTTCCAACTTGAAGTGAGAATCGAAACGGGATTTATTATTTAAAAGATTCAGAGTCGCCACTTGGGAGATTTATGGTGTCCCAAGTCACCTGTTTAATCCCGAATCGAGGAAAAGTTGACTCAGTTTAACAGTCCGCGAACCAGAAATCCGAGTAAGGAATTCTGTTAACCCGGGAGAAGGTGTTAGGCATTCCCGGGTTCCGTGGTTCTAGCACGGTCGCTCATCTGTTATATTCGGGTTAATTATCTGATTTTAATACATTTTGAACCTATGTGCAAAGTTTAGCTTTTAACCGCTTTTATTCAATTTTTAAAGAATATTGAACGTCGTTTAAAACATGTCTTTGGATCGCGTCACATGAAATGCACCCGCAATCCGGAACACATCTTATTCAACGTTTTAGGATTTGATTTGGGTCACATGAAATGCACACCCGAGTTTAGGAAGGTAATATTATTAAATACGCGCCTAAAGAAACTATGCGTTTTAACTTTGCGAGGGCCATGGAAATTTGCTAAATGGCGCACCTCGAATTCTAAGTATTTTAAGAAAAGGTAATTAAACGAGGGCCAAGCATTTGAAATTTTGTTGGACTTGGCACGCCTCTATTCTAATTTTAAAGTCGTTCCAAATTACATTGCCGAGGGCCATAACTATGTTTGCTACGTACGGCACACCTCACTTAATTGATTCTAGCGTCCTTAGCCTTTTTAACTCTAATGCTCATATGGGCTAAGTAAGAAACTTTGCATAAAAAACTCAGGCCCAAATCTCTAAATCACTAGGCTGCCAGACATAATGGGGCTGCCTTAAACTTAAAGAATTTGGATAACACTCAGGCCCAAGGGGCCCAAACATTCCAACAAATGCCGGCTGCAAGCAGGGAATTCAGGATCGAATCCCTGAAGCCAAACAGAACATTGATTCACTCATGGACCGTTCCAATGATTAAAGAGGTATCTCTGATTTCAAAGCATAAGCAGTACCCTGATTTTAACATTTGAACGAAACTCTTCACATGTAGATGTCATATTACTTTGATATTCAGAACTATTGCAAGAGAAAATATTAACAATTCTTGAATCAACACTTTGACACCCAAAACCAAACTATCAACAACCAACCTCTAGAAAACAGTAATTGGTATTGAAATAATGACCACCCAAGCTACATGTTATGCTTAACGTGTTCATTTGATAATCACATACTTAAACTGAAACCTGCAGAAACATCTAACTATAAAATCATGCTTCCTCTTTTAATTTCTAACTAGTAAATTCAGCATGAAATGAAAATGCAAAATATAACAATATGAGAATCAGAACTATGTTCAACCATGGCTAGAGCTAAACACCTAACAAATATGCTATGAGGTACTCTACTCTATCATTCACCTCTGGTTACCAAGTTCCACAAAGGAACTACCAAACAAGCAACAAACAAGGTTTCTGAGGCTCACATAAGCCTCTTTAGTTCTCATGGCTACAGCACACAAAATGCCCCACGTCCAAATGATTTTCGAATCCCTTTTATATAAACCATTTAGATCGAAATGCTACTGGAGTTTTTAAGCCTTTGAAAGGAATTGAACAACGAGAAAAATAAAGTTAAACATCTATACATAATGCACACTAAACTGCATACACAAAGTGATTAATTTCAAATGTGCAGAAACATCATTTAAATAGTTGCTCAGTTACAAATCTCAATTCGACTAAACCAACTTCATGTCCAAACAGGCTCATTCATTCAAAGATGAGGTGAATACCTGGAAATTTAAAAGGAAGAGAAGAGTAAGGATCAGTCAAGCAATAACAGCAGGTGTTTCAGCAACAAGATTAACCCAGAAATGACCAAGGAATAACCACTTTGCACCAGATTTGAAACCAACACAGTGTCAACAAAACCCAACAATCAAAATCCACCCAAAATGAACCAAAGACTCGATATCAAGCTGATTCAGCTCATTTCAAACTTCAGCTGTTCAGAACTTGTTTCAGAATAGAGATCCTTAGGAATTTCAGGAAAATTTCAATGAAACAGTGAAAATTCTTTGTAGTTCTTAGCCGCCTATGATTCTCTATTTTTAGCTCTC
>NC_031998.1:39769594-39917746 GCF_001879085.1 Nicotiana attenuata
TGTTTTCTTTTGCTTCGTTACTGTGTGTTTTAATTTCCCTTTGTTCCTTTAGTTCACTCTGATTTTCCTTAAAGTTTTAGCAGTTGACTAGTTTAGTAATTAGATTTTAGCAGTTGATTAGTAATTAAATATTAGTAATTGCTCGTTTAATATTGGTGTTCTAAAGTTCTGTTTATTTGAGTTAACATTTTCTGATTGATAAAATTAAGTTAATATTTTGTTAGGCTTATTGATTGATTGCTCGTTTAATATTTTGTTAATAGTTGATAGTTTTAGTATAGTTTAGTAATTCTGGGATTAGTCAGGGGTAGCTTGGGTAGGGAAAAGGGTAGTTTTTTTAGGAATAGTAATTGTAAAGGTAAGGGGAGGGTAGTGTAGGAATTATAATAGGTATAGGATCTTCTAGAACAAGACTTTAGTGTAGTTTTGGTAAAATAAGTGTTGATACTTGGGTAACAAGTTTTAAAATGAGGGACTAAGAAACTAAATAAGAAAGGGACTAAAAAAGAAAACTAAAATCTGAAGGTCTGCCTATAAAAAGGGCATACACACTGCCTTGTAAAGCAAGTTTTGGGGAGACCTCTGAAAATTCCCCAAAAACTTTCCAGCTATTAATTTTCCTCCCAAATCCCTTTCTGAATTCCTGGATTGCAAATTCGAATTTCAAAATCTAAGGAAGTTCAAAATTTGCATTCCTATAGTTCAAATATTCTTCTAGATCTTAATTCCTGTCAAAAATCAAAAAAAAAACATACAAAAATCCAGTAGAAAATTCCAAAAAAAGAAATACTGTTACATTGAAATTTTGAGTTTGATTGCAAGTTAGTTTTAATCCGAGTTTCCTAGTGTTTCTAGATTCAATTTCAAGTCATTTTGGGTTTTGTTCAGGCTGTTTTGGGTTGTTTCCATTTGCTGAAATTCAGAAATCATCTCCTGGGTTTAATTTCGAATCATTTTGGTTTATTCAAGTCTATTTGGTGGATTATTGGAACTGTGTTTTCACATTTTGGTTCCGGACTGATTCTGGTGTTGTTTGCTGACTGTATATGAGCTGCAGCTTTGCTATTTGCTACTGATTCTCCTTCATCTTATTGTACTTTGATTCCAGGTACACATTCTGAGCTCATGTCAATGTACATCACAAGCTGAAAATGAAATGACGTTAACATTTGGGTTTTGTTATAGATCCTGATTGTTTACTGCTTATCGTATGCTTTCATGGTTAGCTGAATTGTAACAGGACTCTATAAATTATATTTGACATTTGGATTGATTATCGTTAGTTTACGAATGTATTTGTATAATAACTATGATTTGCGTAATTAGCTGATAATAAGATAGCATCAGTTAGTTTCTTAAAAGTCAGGAGGTAATCAGAGTTTGAAGCTGGTGATTGGACTTAAATCTTGAAATGCATAAGAGGTGGTAAGCTTGGGTCAATACATGAATTTCAGCTTAATATTAACGTTTCTGGTGCTGGAATCAAAAACAGCGTTTAGTTTGGAAAGTTTGTTGTTCGAATTTGATACTTCACTTCAGTTAGTAGTCACGCTAGTTTAATCATAGCTTCTGAGATGATGAAGTAATACGGCAGTTTAGGCACAATCTGGGCATAGGAATTTGATTTTAGCAAATAGCTCTTGTTGATTTGAAATATAATTCCATTGTTTCATTGTTGTAAAACGTGGAGTGCAGTATGAATCTGGCCCATTGGCTATGAAATTTATCAAGCTCTTTTGGTTTGGGCTCGCCAGAATCACGGGTTAGCAGCCCATTGATAATTTAATTGGGCCTCATCACGTTTAAGGTGCGGTACAGATCTAGTTGGGATTTACTTCACATTCAGGCCTGGGCCAAAAGTTCACGGCTCAAAATGCTAGAAGCTAAAAGTCGTTAAGATCGTACTGGAAATACGGGAATTAATTTGCAAATATAAATTTAGGTTTTCGAGTTAGGTGGCGGGTTCAAATTAAGAGGGTTCTCCCTTTTGTTTGAATTCGGACTTGAACTCGAGGCCTAAATTTATAAATGTAAATTAATTAGGCCCTTTTAGAGACAAAAAGTAAATAGAAAAATCGTAGTTGCTTTAGGTTGGCCTTTAAATAAAAATGAGATGAGCCCCGCCAAACAAAACACATGAATTGCGGGGCCCTCATCAAATGCTTATATTAAAATATTTAGAATTCGGGACATGCTGTTTAGCGGATTTCACGGCCTCCCACAAAGATAATAACACGTTAGTCGCTTTAGGCGCGCTTTTTAATAATTTTACCTTCTAAATATGGGTGTGTATTTCATGCAACCCAAATCTAAATCCAAAAACGTCGAATAAGAATGTGTCGATAATCCGGGTGCATTTCATGTGACGCGATCCAAAAAATATATTCTTAAACGACGTTCACTTTCCTAAAAATTAACTAAAGCGGTAAATACTCCTAAAAATGCACTATAGGTTAGAACATGTGTAAAAATCAGATTTAGCCATTTACGATAATTTAAGCGACCATGCTAGAACCACGGGATCCGGGGGTGCCTAACACCTTCCCTCGGGTCAACAGAATTCCTTATTCAGAATTTCTGGTTCGCAGACTCCAATTGGGAAGTCGAAATATTCCTCGATCTGGGATTTAAATTAAATCGGTGACTTGGGACACCAAAAGCCCGTCCTATCCCAAGTGGCGACTCTAAAAATCAAATAAATAATCCCATTTCGAATAATGTCACTTTAAATGGAAAAACTCCCTTATACACTTATCCTTCGGGTTAGGTGTGTAAAAAAGGAGGTGTGACAAACATGGATTTCAATCCAATTTCTATAACACTGAGAGAAACATATAGCTAATAGAAAGTCATTCCAGTTTACGGTTCCACGCGATGGACCAAGTCATAATTTTCACGGTGCACGCTCACACGCCCGTCACCTAGCATGTGCGTCACCTCCAAAATAATCACATAGCACAACATCCGGGGTTTCAT
Source organism: Nicotiana attenuata (assembly GCF_001879085.1). Classification (NCBI taxonomy): domain Eukaryota; kingdom Viridiplantae; phylum Streptophyta; class Magnoliopsida; order Solanales; family Solanaceae; genus Nicotiana; species Nicotiana attenuata. The sequence continues at coordinate 39,772,571 of NC_031998.1, forward strand.
ACTCTCAAGACCAGATTTAAAACTGTTACTTACCTCAATTCGAGCAAAACGCTACTCCAAAATGCCTTTGCCTCGCGAGTCGGACTTCGAATATCCCGAATCTAGTCACAAGTAGTACAATACAATTAATATAGGCTAAAGAGATCAATTCCACAAGAAAACTACTAAATTATCGCCGAAAATCTGAAATCGGCCCGAACCGGCCCCCGGACCCATGTCTCGAATTCCGACAAAAGTCACAAAACCCGAAAGCCCATTCAGTCACGAGTCTAACCATACCAAATTCACTCCAATCCGATAACAAAATCTCATTCAAGACCTCAAAAATCAAACTCAACAACACTTCCTCTTCTTCCCCAATTTTTACACAAAATCACAAATTAGATGATAAAATTAAACATATAATCATGGGATTTAACCAAAACCAAGTAAGAACCACTTACCCCAATCAACTCCATGAAAATCCCTTCAAGAATCGCCCACATCCATGGTCTCTAGCTCAAAATATGAAAAGTGGGTTCAGACCCTCGTTTTTGAAATTAACACTATCTGCCTAGATTTCCTCGCGATCGCGGAACATTCCTCGCGATCACGAATCACAACTATGCTGCCCCACACTTTTACCCGAACGCGAAATCACTCACGAAATCGCGGATCACTGCCCCCCAAAGCTACACGATCGCATCCTTCCTCACGCGATCGCGTAGAGCAACTGCCTCACCTCCTCTTCTACTCAATTTGTTCTACGCGAACGCGGCCTTAGCCACGCGTTCGCGAAGCACAGCTTAGCATATTGCCCCCAATATTTACATAAAATCAATGAATACGAGATATAATATTTTTCATACGCACATTATATATATATATATATATATATATATATATATAATGTTACATGCGCGTCATATTTATTTAAGCAAAATATAAAATCATACAAATTAATTATATATGTGTTGAATAAGTTAATTTATTAAAAGATGGTCTCTAATATATTATATTTCCAGGAAAAACTAATACTAACATAGCCTTAACATTTGTTAACTAAACTAGTTTTCGGGTACGCGCTTTGCGCGTGTACCCTGTCTCAATAAATTAAAATTTTTAAAAAATCACATTAATATTTTATTAAAAAGTTATTTGAGGTATATGATAGAAGTTAAATGGAAAAAAAACTCCTAAAATAATGATTGTTGAACATATTTAGATAACTCTGATAATAGTAAGAAACTCCATCTCATAAGAGGTCCTCAATCATCTTAGTCACTATTTGCTTTAAATTTTGAATACATATCCTTGAGATTTATGAGTTTATTCTGAATTTTTTTTTTGGAAAGCATATATTCTTAAATTCATTCTAGAAGATACAAACCCGATTAACAACTAACAAAACAATAGATTTTGTTTTTCTCGTAAAAATTGTACTACTTTTTATCAATAAAAAAATACTCTAGTAATTATTTTCAAAGATTATAAAAAATGAACCACTATCACAAAAGTTGAATATATTTTTTATATTTTAATTAATCTACTCTTCTATGTTTTGAAGATCGAACTTTCTTTCTCTGTTCAATTGTATAACCATGTATCCGGATGATTTCGAATCCTGTCTTTTATGATTACAATAGATTTTTTAGTATTTGATTCTGAAAGGACTACATTAATATTATTCTAAAAATAGTGAAGACACAAAATTCAATCAAAATTAGAAGAAAAGATATTTCTACAAACTGAAATAAAACATCTAATGTAACATTATGAAAAAATAGAAATACTCGCAAGCCTAAAACTCTCAAAGATACATAACGTTCCTTGTAGCTTGCAGCACTAGAGATCACTCTCATAAGTTCTTGCCTTGTGACGACCCGGCCCGTCGTCACGTGAGTTACCGCCCCGTTTTTCCCATATTATGTTTCTCTATGCTTCGTTATCGGTATTTGAGGTGACCGAGTTGAATTGGATTGGTTTTAGATGGAAATGAGACACTTAGTCTCTTTAAGGGAAGCTTGTTTTGGAAAAGTCAACCGGAAGTTGACTATTGAGTTAGAGGGCTCGGATGTGATTTTTGGTATTTCGGTTAGCTTCGGGGGATGATTTGTGACTTGAGAGCGTGATCGGAAGTGATTTTGGAGGTCCGGTGTAGAATTAGGCTTGAATTGGCGAAGTTAGTATTTTGGCGGATTCCGGTTGATAGGTGAGATTTTGATCCGAGGGTCGGAATAGAATTCCAAGAGTTGCAGTAGTTCCGTTAGGTGATTTTGGATGTGTGTGCAAAATTTCAGGTCATTCGGAGGTGCTTTGGTCGGGTTTTTGATCGAATGCGTAATTCGGAAGTTTTTAAGAAACTTAGGCTTGAATCCGATGTGATTTAATGGTTTTAGCGTTGTTAGATGTGTTTTGAGGATTGGAACAAGTTTGAATGAGGTGTTAGGATGTGTTGGTGCTTTTGGTTGAGGTCCCGGGGGCCTCGGGGTGAATTCGAGTGGTTAAACGAGAGTTTTTGGAAGTTGCTTCAGGTCTGAGATTTCTGTCATCTGGTATTTCCGCTTCTGCGGAAATGGACCGCAGAAGCGCGTGGAAAAGCGCAGAAGCGATCTTGTGTTGAATTGATGAGTTCCGCATAAGCGGACCCCTTTTCGCATCAGCGGGTCCGCAGGTGCGAGTGAATAACCGCAGAAGCGGTCTTGGGTAATCCGCAGAAGCGGAGAGTATGTCGCAAAGGCGGAAGTGGTAAGTTAAGTAAGTAACCGCATAAGCGGGGAAATGGCCGCAGAAGCGGGACCGCATAAGCGAAAATCGCTGTAGGCAGAAGGGGTTTTATAATATCATTTTCATCCGCAAGGGTTAAGTTATTTCCACCATTTTTACACGAGCTTGAGAGCTATTGGACGGATTTGAAGGAGGATTTTGACTAGGTGTGATTGGAGGTAAGTCCCTTGACCCAAATACATGAAATTATGCTAAATTTAACATGAAAATTGGTTGAAATTCATCAAAAGGGGGTAAAGCTAGGGCTTGAGAATTTGTAATTTTGAAACGGAATTTGGAGGGTCAAATGGACTCCGATTTTGGTAAAATTGATATGTATGGACTCGTGGCGAGACGAGGAATCCGTTGATGTGAATTTCGTAATTTTTCGAGAAGTGGGCCCGGGGCTCGGGTTTTGCCAACTTCGTAATTTTTGATACTTTTCGAGTCTTTTCTATTGGGTTATGATCCATTAGCCTATTGTGATGTATTCCTTGTGGTTTTGATCAGATTCGACGCGCGAGGAGGTCGATTCGAGGGGAAAAGGCATAGCGAGCTAGACTTTTGGCCGGCTAGAGGTGAGTAATGATTTTAAATGATGTTCTGAGGGTTTGAAAACCCCGGTTTGCACAACTTGGTGCTATGTTGAGATGAGACACGCGTTCCATGACGAGCGCGGGGTCATTTACTATTGGGGACTGTGACTTGGTCCAGTCCGAATGATATTTTACCGCGTATTAGCAATGACTTGTTGTTTTCACTATGATTTGGGCTTATTGCCATATTTGGGGCTTATTGCCGACTGTTTGAACTCTTTATGAACTATCATCACTGTTTTTCTCACTGTTTGAAATATTATTTGAACTCAGTCCATGAGATTTACACTGTTTCTTGAACTCAGCCATATTTACTCAAACTTGGAGTTTTAAACTGATATTTGAACTATTGTTTGAGCTGAGTATTATTGCTTTACTGTTGCCCGAGGGGCTGTTGACTATTTTTGGACTGATTGAGGCCAAGGGCCTTATGTGAGGGCATAATGAGTGAGGTGAGGAGGCTTTCAGGCCTCGAGTGCATTGTGAGCAGGCTTTCAGGCCTCGTATTGATATTGTTCAGGCTTTCAAGCCTTGTAGATAGCGCTTGGGCTGTAGGAGCCCCTCCGGAGTCTGCACACCCACAGTGAGCGCGGGTACCCATCTAGAGTGATTAAATATTGAACAGTGGTAACAATGACACTGTTATACGCATTTGGTCAGGTAACAATGACTGACCAGTCAGGTAACAATGACTGACCAGTGGTAACAATGGCACTGTAATATGCGTTGGTCAGGTAACAATGGCTGACCGGTCAGGTAACAATGGTTGACTTACTGGTTGAGTATGATTGATTTTTTACTGCTTTCAAAAAGATTTTCTTACTATATTTCACTGGTTTCTACTGTTTATCTGATGTTGCTGCATGAGATAGCATTATTTGTGCCCTTGTGGGATTTTATGTTCTCAGTCGTTATTTATTTTTATTACTCACTGGGTCGGAGTACTCACATTACTTCCTGCACCATGTGTGCAGAGACAGGCACAGCTGAGTTCGTACCTGAGCGCTGATTTCCTTCCAGACCAGGCGGACTAGGAGAGACGAGGTAGCTGTCGACGTCCACAGCCCCGTTTCTTCCTTATCTTCTGCATATTTTATTCATCTTCAGACTATGTTTCCGGACTTGTAGTATTTTCATCAACTCTGTAGTAGCTCGTGACTTGTGACACCCCGATCATCGGGCTGAGTTTGGGATGGTTTTTCCCCGTTATGTTACGTTTATTTCCGCACTTATGATTAATCAGTATCTATGGTTTAAACCTGTTTATGCTAAGAAATTGTTAAAAGCAGTGTTGACTGTTCTGTTGGCTGGCCTTGTCTTCACGAGAGGGGCCATCACGACCGGGTGGGAATTGGGTCGTGACATGCCTCTTGGCCCCTATTTTTTTCTTTTTAATATTCTGAATCTTTAAAATCTTTTTCACAATCTTTAATTCATCCACCAAAAAGACTGTAATAAAAACCGGTAGAAGACGAATATACGTATGGTGAATATGAAGTAGACTAAGGTTGTTTTACGTACATGCAAGTTTCAACGATATTAAAGAATGACTTTTACGTTTAACGGTCATAGTCAAAACATTGAAATAATAGATTTAGAACAAGTAAAAAGGACATTTATATTTGTTGGATCTTTACAGTAAATTTGTTAGAATATCATCTTCCTCCTTGTAAGCTCTAGCTGCTTTCTAGTGACAATTAAAATATTTATCGTACGACAATGTCTAAAAATCAATATGAATTCATTAATAAAATATAGGGAAAAATAAACTTAAATTCATAAGATATTTAATTGAAATGAGTTGCAATGCCTAACTAATTTTCTGTTACGAACTACATTAATGATAAACAACTTGAACAAAATGTAAATAAGTCAATTTAAAATGATAATTGTATATTAGATATTGTAAACAATAATCACGACATGAAAATATTTAATATTGCAATTATCTATCAAGAATATATGAATGTTTAGTATTACGTAACTTCAAAAATAAACTAAAGGTTATAAAATTTACCTCAAAGCACAAGTAAGTTTACCTTCAGAGACATCGACACTATCAAGATTCTTTTAATGAAATATTGAGCTCCTCTTTATACTAAATGGTTTTGGTTTAAAAATTTTAAAATCAACGTAAGTAAATTATAATCAGTAAATTAATCCTAAACCTAAAGTGATATTAATGGCTCAATTTTGCAGTTTTAGTAAAAGGAANATACAATGTCAAATTCAAATAACAACAATAAAAGTTATGCCTAAAGTCCTTAAATTTTTTAGTTTTTTCATTACGAAAAGAATTAGTGGATGCCAAAACCGAAAAAAGAAAAGGACCTAAACCTAAATAAAGGAAATCAGGATTCCAAAAAAAGGGCAATTTTTTGGTTTTCCTCCACAAAAAGAAAATAATTGTGAATCCTAAAACTAAACAAAGAAAAGACATGGCAATTTTTTGTTTTTTCCAAACAAAGAAAAATTAGTGAATCATATACCTAAACAAAACAAAAGAATACCTAAACAAAGTAAGACGTAGCATTAATTAGCGATCTTAATGGACAGAAAAATCCTAAATTTTATAATGAATCCAAAACCTAAATAAGAATAAGTTGTACTCAATAGAAAAAGGCAACAAACGGCAGTTTCTGGTTTTCTTTTCCAGAAAAATAATTAGTATTTAAAATTACAATTTTATCCACCATAAAATACACTTACGAAGGGTAAAAAAGTCGATCAACATTTTGATAGGGGCTTCGTGCTTTTAATATAGTATAGAAGATTAACGTAAAAAAATGTACATTGTTGCAAACACATGTTTGTTTTCAGTTTTATTAATTTTATCTGCCTGTAACATAGTTTTGCAGCATGTCGCTACGTTTGTGCATGAGTAGATTCTAACGACCCGATCAGTCGTTTTGTTTTCTAGAACCTTGTTCTCCTAAATAAGACTTCCAGTACATGCTTTTTTGTTTTATGATTTCCAAGGATGGTTAGTTCGGGATTTGGAAGGCTTCGGGTTGAAATCGGAACACTTGGTTCCTTAAGGTTGGCTAAAAAGGCTAAGTTTGACTTCAGTCAACATTTTGAGCAAACAACCTCGGGATCAGGATTTGACGGTTCCAATAGGTTCGTATGATGATTTCGAACTTGGACGTATGTTCGGATCGGGTTTTGGATTACCCGGTAGCGTTTCAGCGCCTAATAGTGAAAGTTGGTTCTTTGAAGGCTTCGAAGTTCCTTAAATTTAGTTTGGAGTAGGTTTTCATGATATCGATGTTCGAATGAGATTCTGAGACCGAGAATAGTTCTGTATGGTGATTTAAGATTTGCACGCAAATTTTGGTGTCAATCCGAGTAGTCTATATATGATTCGGCGCGTTCGGAGCGACTTGGAAACTTGAAGTTCATATTTTTATTCAATTTGGTTTTGGGGTGTGATTCTTGGTTTTGTTGTTCTTTTACGCGTTTCGAGAGTTCAAGCAGGTCCGTATTATGTTTATAGAATTATTGGTATAGTTGGATGGGATCCCGGGGGGCTCGGGTGTGTTTCGGACCGCCCGGAGCTAAGTTTGGGAAACCAGATTTTCTAGTTCTGGTTTCCTTATTCGCGAACGCGGGAGGGCCATCGCGTTTGCGAAGAAGAATTTGGGGGCAGTGGGCAATTTTCCTTCGCGTTCGCGTTCGCGGTCAGGCTCACGCGTTCGCATAGCCTTGTGAGCCTAGGCCTACGCGTATGTGAAGCCCCACTCGCGTTCGCGTAGGGAAATGGGGTCGGGGAGGGCCAGTCCACTTTGCTCTTCGCGTAAGAGCTGTCACGTCCACGATGCCCATGCAGCTTAGGCCTTCGCGAACACGAGTCTTCTTCGGCGTTCGCGAAGAAGGTCGTTTCAGCTGGTCAGAACCTTGTTTTAAATACGAGACTTAGACAATTTTCTCTCATTTTTCACTCACTTGGGCGATTTTGGAGCTTCAAAAAGGGGGATTTCAATCTAGCTTTTGAGGGTAAGTAATTTTTACTTGATGTGAGTTTAATACATATATTATGGGTAGATTTTAACATGTAAATTTGTGGAATTTATGGGTTGGATGGAAAACCTAGGTTTTTGATAAAAATGGGATTTTACCACGAAATTAATTATAGAATTTAGTGAAAATCATATATTTGAGTTCACGAGGTTATGGATAACAACTTTCTTCAAAAAAATTCGGAATCCGGGCACGTGGGCCCGGAAGTGAATTTTAGGAATCTTACATTTAGGGGTTGGAGAATCACTTCAATAGTTGGAATATGAACTTTTGAACATGTAAGTTATATACCATTTGATTAGTTATGGATTGTTCGGCACCGAATTGAGGATTTGAGCCCAATCTTGGACCGGAAAGTAGGCTTTGAGACGAGGTAAGTCTCTTTTCTAACCTTGTAAGAGGGAATTAACCCCATAGGTGAATTAATTAATATGTGCTCCTATTTGTGGGGGCTACATACGTACGAGGTGATGAGAGTCCGTACGTATCTACTAATTATGCTATTGTCCAGGTAGTCTTGGACCCATATCATGCTATACTTAAAATGTTTGCACCGTACTTGTTAACTTAATTGTCTAAGTTATATTAAAAATTTAAAAGAATTGTAAAAGGTTAAATTTCACTTACTTGAAGTTGTGAATGGGACACTTGACTGTTATTGAGAATTTATATTTCTTTAAAGTATTTTCTATTTGTGGAGCGGGCTGAGCGCCTCGGTAGCAGTCGTTTCGTTCGACCCTCCGCAGTGCACAGTTTAAATATTATTATGTTGGATCGAGCCGTACGACCTCGGCATAATTTACGCATGATAAATCTTTGCAACCCATTTATAATTGATATTGTTCATTGACTTGAGATATAAATTGGTAAATGATGGAAAATAAACTTGAGATATATTCTTAGCCGGAAAAGTGTTTATTATTTCTGTTATTGACTTTTCTGCTATATTAATGTAATCCATGCTTAGTTATTATTTTGACATCTTATTGTTAGCTCATAGTAAGTGTCAACATCGACTTCTCGTCACTACTTCTTCGAGTTTAGACTGGATACTTACTGGGTACATGTTGTTTATGTACTCACGCTACACTTCTGCACTTAATTATGTGCAGGATCTGAGGCAGGTGCATCTGAATATCAGTCCTGCGCGCATACTTGATCCCTGTTTCGAGACTACACGGTGAGCTGTCTTTCGAGCGGTTCTGCAACAGCCGGAGTCTTTCTTTTGTTTATTGTTCTGTCTATTTCATTTCAGACAGTAGAGTATTAATCATTTGTATATTCTACTAGTAGCACATATACTTGTGACACCAGATCTTAGCACACACTAGTAGACTTGTGGTTTTGGTTTTATTCTATGGTTATGATTGCACTCAACTGCTTTCATTTTAATTATTTTAAACCTGTTATTTATAAAATCTTTTAAAATAAGAAAAGTTATTTACTTGGAAAACCTATTAAAAAGGGAAGTCACAAGATTGTTCACTGTTGGCTTGCTTGGTAACGGTGCTGGATGCCATCACGGCTTGTAATAGAATTGAGTCGTGACATAGATAAATGAGCGTCATATTTACTTTAAGCAAATATAAAATCATACAAATTATATATGTGTTCAATAAGTTAATTTATTAAAAGACGGTCTCTAATATTATTATATTTCCAAAAAATCTAATACTGGAGATCTACTACTCAAGGATTCCATTTCTTTTTTTGCTTTAAATAGGAGACCATCTTCTCTATTCTATTATATTCTATTCTATTCTATTTTCTCTTCTCTTCTATTCTATTACTAAGCCTCAAATCTCTGCTCTTACTTTAGTGTAAAAGATGGGGAGGTTATTTTTGGTAGATCTTGAAGGCAGAACTGTTAACTGCAGAGTCTGCAAAACCCAACTTGCCCTTACTAGTAACTCTTATGTTAAAGTAATTTTATTGCTACAAGGAAAATCATACTTATTCAGCAATGTGGTAAACATAACTTTTGGACCTAATGAGGAGAAAATGATGCATTCTGCAATGCACACAATTGCAGATATATTTTGTTGTTGTTGTGGGCAGATTGTTGGCTTGAAATTTGTGGCAGCCCCACATGGTGATAATCACATGATGTCACGATCCCAACCCCGATCGTGATGACGCCCAACACATTGCTAGGCAAGCCCGACCAATTCAATAACCTTGACCATTTATACAACTCATGAATTTATTAAACACAAGTAAATTACTAAGTCATAATACTGAATATCTGAAATAAAGTTCAAACATGTGGGAAAACCCAAGTAGAAATACTACTACACAGCCCGAAGAATCCGGTATCACAAGTCTGAGCCTCTAATATACGAGTGTCAACTTACTACATAATAGTCTGAAGAAATGCGGAATAAAATAAATAGGATAGATGGGAAGATCAGGACTGCGGACGTCATGCAGTTACCTTGATGTTCCCGGATATGATACTCGACAGGGAAAGTCTCACTCAGCCTCAGTAGGTGCACCTGAATCTGCACACGAGGTGCAGGGAGTAAAGTGAGTACTTCCAACTCAGTGAGTAATAAACATAAATAAAGACTGAGAATAAGAAATCCTGAATAGGCACAAAGTAATTCTATAAATACAGCAACTTGAACCCAGCAGCATAAAATCCAGTAAAACAGTGAAAACAATTATAGAAATATCACAGCAGATAAGTAAATAAATGACAATTAATAGTATGCAATGCAACACATAGACCGGTACTCTCCAGTACCCGCTGCGGCGTGCAGCCCGCTCCATTTATTTATCGTCGACGGCGCTCGCTGGGGGTGTACAGACTCCGGGAGGGGCCCCTTACGGCCCAAGCGCAATAATAAGCCATCTCGTGGCATCAACTAGGCTCTCGGCCTCATATCAATATCAGTATCATACCGCTGCAGCGTTCAGCCCGATCCCATGCTTAGTCCAAGATCACATAAGCCCCTCGGGTACAATTATATAGAAATATTCAGCCCAAACTTCATTAAAATATTAATTAAGTTTCAAGTTTAAGAAAAAGTGGCTGAGTTTGCAAAACAGTATTAACTACCAGGACTGAGTTTAATGATAGGTATAAATGGTAAGAAACCAGTAAAAGGATTCAATCAATTGGCACGAAGCCCAAATATAGCAATCAGTTCAATTAAGATGATAATAAGTAAATTTTCAATCAAATACGCAGTATATTCATCTACCGGGACGGACCAAGTCACAATCCCCAACGGTGCTCTACCCCACGCTCGCTACCCGGCGTGCAAGTCACCTCAGTATAGCACTACGATGTGCAAACACGGGGTTTCAAACCCTCAGAACAGCATTTACATCTATTACTCACCTCAAGCCGGCCAAAATTCTAGCTTGCTATGCCCTTGCCTTTCGACTAGACCTCCTCGTGCACCGAATCTGATCAAAACCACAACGAATATGTCACATTATGCCAATGGAACAATTCCCAATTGAAAATAATCGAAAAATAGCTAAGATCTCGAAATTAGCAAAAACCCGAGCCCCGGGCCCGCTTCTCAAAAATCAGAAAATTTATCATCAACGGGTTCCTTATCTCGCCACGAGTCTATACATATAAAGAACACCAAAATCGGAGTCCAAATGACCCCTCAAGTCCCCATTTTAACTCTCTTAAGTTTCAAGCCCTAATCACCATTTTTGACCCTTGATTCCTTAATTTTTCAGTCTTAATTCATGTATTTGCACCATAAAATCGTGCTTTAGACTCAGAAATCCTTACCTCAATGAAGTCCCTTGATTTCTCTCTTCCAACTCGCCCAAATTCTCCAAGTCCGAAGTGAAAATTATGAAACCCCTTTGAAATTTCGCGAAGAAGACCAATTAAATATTCTGTCCAGTCTTTCTCGCTTCTGCGGTCCCATTTCCGCTTATGCGGGACCGCTTCTGCGGTAGATCCATCCGCTTCTGCGGACATCCACTTAAAGCACCCGGTCGCTTTTGCGGCTCCGAATTCCGCACCAGCGGAACCGCTCCTGCGGTCCACCCTTCCGCTTCTGCGGAAACTGCCTCAAGACCCAAAATTGCTTCTGCGGCTTCCTCCTCCGCTTCTACGAAACTGCACCTGCGGTCCCATAACCGCAGGTGCGAAAATACCAGATACCAGCAGAAGCCTGCAATTCACCAAGGCTCAAAACTCCCCGATAGCCATCCGAAATCATCCCGAGGCCCCCGGGACCTCAACCAAAAATACAAACATGATCCAACACCTTATTCAAACTTGCTCGAATCATCAAAACACCACAAATAACACCTAAACCATCCAATTGCATCAAATTCAAGCCTAAGTTCATCCAAATCTTCCGAAACTTGCATTCGATCAAAAACCCAACCAAAACACCTCCGAATCAACTGAAATTTTGCACACACATCCCAAATCACCTAACGAAGCTACTGCAACTCTCGGAATTCCATTCCGACCCTCGGATCAAATTCTTACCTATCAACCGGAATTCGCTAAAATACTAACTTCGCCAATTCAAGCCTAATTCTACACCGGACCTCCAAAATCAATTCCAATCACACTCCTAAGTCACAAATCATCCCCCGAAGCTAACCGAATCATCGGAATTCATATCCGAACCCTCTAACACATAAGTCAACGTCCGGTTGACTTTTCCAAAACAAACCTTCCTTAAAGAGACTAAGTGTCTCATTTCCTACTAAAATCAATCCAAATCAACTCGTTCCCACCCAACACTGATAATGAAGCATAAAGAAGCAGAAAATGAAGGAAACGGGGCGATAACACACGTGACGACGGGTTGGATCGTCACACCTGGACATTGATACGATCCTCATTCCACAGCACTACTAGACCACCTATGAGACCATTAACAGACACCTAGGACATATGTGTAAAATGGAAATCTTCACGTAGCCTTGTATGGTCTTGCATGTGTGTTTCCAGAAAAATAGTTAAAGTTGGCCTATGATTATCCAATATTGACCTAAAGTGTCTACTAAACTCAGGATTGTGTGATCCCCTACAGTTCCAGACTAAGAAATTCATATAAGAATTATGATTGTTGACTGGACCTAGTGAAGTTGGAGACATCGGATTGACAACAGGAATTATTGCATGTTCCAGACTCACTGACTGGGGATTCTAACGAAGCGTCGGAATTATAACCATGGCATATTTCCCTACTTCGTGATTTATTGTTAGACGAAAATTTAGGCTGCATGTTATCAACTCTGGTGGACACTTTATTTCGTACTGTTCTTTTAGGTTGTAAAGTTGTATTCTTTTTAGCCACAAGGATTCCGTCTTTATCTCCCTCATCTCTGTTAGTATTTCTGCTAGTTCTTGCCTTGTTTGGATGTCTAGTTCGTTTGGAGATGGTGGTGGTGTCTATGGTGGGCTGCCCTGTGGTGTTAGGTTTACTAGTGGACTGAATGGACTCGAATAGGGAGACAGTGGATTGAAAGAGTTGAGTGGTTGGAACCAAGGAGCTTACACCTGCCCCATGTGATAAGGAGGGTAGAAAGGCATGAGGTTTACTGATGGACTGGGATAAGGACTCATTTGACTCATGGGATACGACCAATGGTATGGAGTTGAAGTGGATGGTTAATGCTCTAGCATGAGAGGAGTCTGTGTTGTATACCATTGATTCTGAGTGTATGCCTCCATGCCTAATCTCATTCCTTCCGTTACTATTTCTGCCAGGTGAGTGGGATTTTGGACTAGTAGGACAACCTCCTAGTTGTTCTGCTCCATAGTGAAAATCGGGCCATAACCCTGCAGGCCCATCTCCAACCACGATTGGAGTGGTTGATCCATTGTCATCTGTTGAGATGTGTAGATCAATGGAGTTGCAATATGTGGTAGTTGTGGCCCCTGCATGGTTAGCCTTGGGAGATGGAAGAACTGATTGTTGTTGTGGATGTTCTCCCTTAGGTATGTATTTTGATGGTTGGCAGGAAAAGATGGATCTGCATATTGTGAATCTCCAGTAGTATTCTGGGAAGAGGTATTGTTGTTTGAAGGCCATAAGAGTTCTGGTAGTAGTTGAGAACTTAGGTGATCTTTGCTTATTAAGTTTTCACTCGATGCATGAGATGGAGTTGAAGTAAACGACATAGTATTAGAGTTTTAGAATTGTTTGACAGATCTTCACATGAAATGTAATCATGTTGTTCAGAAGGTACTTGAGAAGACCTAGGATCTTTGATATCGTAGGGAACTGTAGCATGCAAACTTCCTTTAGAAATGCTTAGTTGTAGTGTGGAGGTGGCTGACTCGTGTAATTAAGGAACATAAGTATTTGTCATTCAAGGATTGGCCTTGGTTTATGACTGGGCTGCTATGTGTAAAAGAAGGCTGAGGTGTCTGAGTTATATTAGGAAGCGTGTGCAGATTATTTAAGCAATGAAAACTTTGAGATGGTGGGTTAAAAACGTCAAAAGTAAGTTTATTAAATTGTTCATTGGGTAAAAAGGATTGTGGGGCTATACCATGTATTGGTTGGGCAAGAGAGGGAAACAACATCAGTTTGTCTTTTGGAGGGGATATACCTTCCCTATTTGGGCCATATTTTGGTGGGCTTGTACACATTTGGTCATTCTCAGCAGGAGAATGTCCTAAGTCAACTAGTGGGTCAAATTTGTTAGTGAATTATTTATTGGGCCTTGTAAGGACGTGTGTGTTAGAGTAGGTTAGCTGGCCCAAATGTGACCTAGGAAAGTTTGAGGACTCACCTGTAGTAGTTTGCTCCAGAGGCTGCGCCACCAATATACCCACCTTGCTTGTGGCGGTGTTATTGTTCTTAAATGTATAGTTGGCTTTCCGTGCAAAGTTGACTGTTTTCCTTCTCTTTCTTCAGGTTGTTCATAGTTTGGCATCTTATAGGATGCTACAGCCACGTTTAATGTAGTTTGTTCCATTGGCGGATGTGTGACGAAGGAGCAACGTCTTTTTGCATGACCAAATCTTCCACATATAGCAGTGTTTGGCGATGATGTCCTATGTGTATATGCATTTTTAGTGGTTATTCTAAGGGTACCTCGATGCAGATACGTGCATACCTTCGAGGTGCATGTGTCCACCTTTAACAATTGTCCAAGTTTAGAGCCTTTTGTAGTATTTCCAAATCATAAAATTCAGTCGGGAGTTCCGGCAGTCAAACCCATATAGCTGAATAGGTAAGTTGCGTAGATGATACTATAAATTTGGGCTCCCACTTTCGGACTGATAAGAAGTGGTTTAGTATAAACCATGGTCCTCCATGTAGGGCCTTAATCATATTCTCTTCTTTTTGATATTTGATAAGGGAAAAATCAGATCCTAGATGAAAGATAGGAAGATCTTCAGTTGGCTTCCATAGAGCTAGGAGCTTGTTCCTTAGCATATGATGTGCAATCTTCCATCCAAATAATTTTATTATTACTGAATACTTCCAAGGTTCATACAGACGTAATTTATCATTGGAAGTAATTGGAATAAAGGTGTCCTCATCTGTGTTGTTTTGGATGATTTCATCAGAGAGGCCAGTAGTATTAATTGAAGATTGTTGATTACTAAGCGTTGGTGATAGGTATTTGTTTGTTAGAAGGGTTTGTAGAAAAGTTGGTTGTTTTGGAATTGGGCTAGCATCATCTATTTGCATGGAACCTATATGAGGTGTCTGTATTGTTGTGTTCTGTATCTATTTCATGAGTAGGATCATTCATTCTCGGAGGCTATTTAGTTTAGGGAGTTAATATTTGCTAGGATAGATTGTTGTTGTATGGAAAAGAAGAAAGAAGTTTATGACTGGGCAAGAAGAGTAAATGTTAGAGAGAAGCTCTTACATGTTTGCTCCACGCGTAGTCAAGAGTTGTAGTAGTGTTGTAGTATTCAAATTCTGCGGCATTGTCGCTACGTCTATGCATGAGCAGATAAATGAGCGTCATATTTACTTTAATCAAAATATAAAACCATACAATTATTTAAGTTTTTGAATAAGTTACTTTATTAAAAAATGGACTCTAATTTATTATATTTCCAAAAAATCTAATACTAGAGATCCACTCAAGGATTCCATCTTTTTTTTTTTTTTTTTTTTGCTTTAAATAGGAGACCATCCTCTCTATTCTGTTCTATTCTCTAATTTCTCTGCTCTTAATTTAGTGTAAAAAATGGGGAGGATATTTGTGGTGGATCTTGAAGGCAAAACTTACAACTGCAAATTCTGCAAAACCCAACTTGCCCTTGTTAATGATCTTATTTCGAAGGATTTTCTTTTCCTCATGGGAAAAGCATACATGTTAAGAAATATGGTAAATATAACTTTTGGACTTAATGAGGAGAGAATGATACTTTCTGAATTGCACACAGCTACAGATATATTTTGTTGTTGTTGTGGGCAGATTGTTGGCTGGAAATTTATGGCAATCCTAAATGGCAAAAATCACAAGTATAAAGAAGAGAAATTTGTTCTTGAAATAGGAAGGATTGTTGACTCTGAATTTTATATTGATAATACTAGCCAAATATGAGTGATGCATAATCTTGGTTTCCTTTGTATCTCATATATTAAAATGATATTTCTATGGTTGTATCTTGTATTATTACGTAGCAAAAGAACTATTATATCTTTGCTATATTTTCTCTTTTCGTTTTGTCTTGTTGTTGTTATTGCTTTTTTTTCATCTTTTCTTGAGCGGAGGGTTTATCGAAAATAACATCTTTATCTTTTCGAGGTAGATATAAGGTCTGCATGTACACTATTCTCCCCAGACCTCAGTTATGGGATTATACTGAATTTAATATTGTTGTTAGTTGCTATATTTTCTATTAACAGAACTAGATGCAAGCATTGTCATTATCTTTTTCATTTTCATACCAATAGCAGAATAACATATTTAAATAAGTTCAATTTTGCTCTTGAAAGATTGGTTTTTTCCTTCCATCTCTCGGATAGTAACTCTTCGAAGTTTTCACAGAGAGAATGACGTATCTTTTTCAGTCAAGATTATCACACCTCACTAGAATATTTTGATATTATTTGAACTATGCAAATTTTCTTATTACTGTTAATGGCCAATATTAGAGTTTTAAATTTGACTAGACACACAATTGGACCTCAAAAGACTATTGCCTGTCTCTGGAGATTGAAATTAGCACGATAGATAGTTGGTTGAGCTTGTTAGTGGCCAGCTTCTCCTTGTATAAATAGGAGATCTCATATAGTCAGTGGCCTAGCCAGAAATTCCGTCATGAATGTTTAAATTTTAAAACAAAATAATATATTTTTTATCGATGAATGATGTATCAAAACTTTTAGATCAAACTACGCAATATTTAGCTCAAAAAAATACTTTTAATAGAACTTTAATTTTATAAATTAAAATTAAAATAACAAAAAGACAACATTAAAAATTTTACTAATAAAAGTAAGTATAAAACCAAAGGACAGTGAGAGGCTTTGTAGTTTGTAGTGCTTTTGTTGAAGAATTTTTTGTAGAGTTTGACTACTAAATTATAACTTTTTAAGAAATAACTTTTAATTAAAAAATTACTTTTCATATTAGTTGTTATTTTTAAGAAACTTTAAGTTTTAAGACTTATTTTATTAGAAAATTATTAGATTGAAAATGAATCAAATAGATCATACACTGTGGTTTCCGTTTAGTTTTTGAATAACACGTCACTTTGAACATCCTAAATCGGTGGACTGCCTCATTCAACTATGTTAAGGATGTCCAAAATATAATATATATATATATATATATATATATATATAAAAAAGCATATAAAGTATTAATATTTAACTTATATATGCAGTATATATGCCCTTGACTACGCCTGGCATAGGATGGCAACGCCACTGCATACAATGATTAAAATAATCCAATCAATCATACCTTATTATTCAGGGTTTTGCTTGTTTTCTTTATGGCATTCCTTTGTAGCTTTCTCATCTTCTAAGTTTGCCCAATGTTAGTTCTAGTCTGGTCACAATTTTCAGTTACAACAGTTTTTTTGGTAGAGATTTTTACGTTGTAGAGCCATTAGTAAGAAAATATTCATATAAACAATATTACTTTTGTTTTATTTCATATATATAGCACATTCATTTACATATATAGCATATCTCAAAATTAATACGTTACCATCAGTCTTTATGTATTAAAACTGACCCATGATTCAAGGGATGATGTATTAGAGATTAAAAGTCTCCTATATTCCGGTAAATTTCCAAAATTATAGTGATTATTTCTCCACTAATCTCTCCACTATTACAAACCCAAAATCTCACTCTTTTCGTTCTTTCTCTCATCAGCTAAGGCAAAATCTTACCAAAAACTCTTTCTTCTTCCCCTCTTATAGTAAACTGCAAATTTCATGGGAAGAATAAGGATAAACTCATTAAGATTGTTGATTCAATCGCTACAACCTCTGAAATCGATAAGAAGTAGAAGAAGAAAATAATTCACTGAATATTAGGTGTATATAGCAGTTTTCGTTGTATACTAATATATTAATATACATGGTATAATTTTATTGAGTTATAATATTATATATGTCTCGTATGATATTTTCTTTAGACAAATACTATGTATTGTAATTGTAACGACCCGACCGGGCGTTTTGAGCTTTTGCACTTTGATCGCCAGTTCTCGGGCATGACTTGCCCCGTGTTATGTATTATGACTAATGTAGATCGTTGGGTTTGGTTTTCAGGAAAATTTGAAATGAATTTGGAAGAACAGTTTCAGTTGAAAGCCTTGAATTTGAAAGGTTTGACCAAGAGTTGACTTATTTGTATATGAGCTCGGATCGGAGTTTTTATGATTTGGTTAGCTTCGCTAGGTGATTTGTGACTTAGGAGCGTGATCGGAAGTAGTTTTGGAGGTCCGGTGTAGAATTAGGCTTGAATTGGCGAAGTTAGTATTTTGGCGATTTCCAGTTGATAGGTAAGATTTTGATCCGAGGGTCGGAATGGAATTCCGAGAGTTGCTGTAGCTTCGTTATGTCATTTAGGATGTGTGTGTAAAATTTCAGGTCATTTTAACTGGCTAGCTAGGGCCGCTCTCACAAACATAATGGATAACCGGGGCGTACCTCCACCCTTTAGCAACAATTCAGGAGGAAATCACCTCTAATAGGAGTATTTAGCTACGTGTATGCCTGTGCAAATGTGTTCTAACAAGACTCTACCAGCTAGTAAGCATGCAAGGAAGAACGGACCGCTCGTACGATATTACCTCACAACTTCCAAGCGATAAAGCTCATACAGGTAAGCAACCCACAATCACAATATTAAACAAATAAGAATGCCTCCACAGGCCGTCACAATTCTTTACAATCAACCCCTGACATAGCCCACCTTATTACGCCACGTGTGTAATTAATAACATAATAAGCACCGCCTTATTTCGCCACACGTGCATCACAATGTTCCCCCTTATTCCGCCACATGCGCAACCCACATATAAGCATATAACATATCCCGTCTTATTACGCCCCATGTGCAAAACATCAATGACAACAATAGCACGGCAAAGACCTCGTGCAACCCTTCAACAACAACCGCACGGCAGAAACCTCATGCATCACAGTATCAACAACTGCACGGCAGAAACCTCGTGCATCACAATATCAACAACTGCACGGCAGAAACCTCGTGCATCACAATATCAACAACCGCACGGCAGAAACCTCGTGCATCACAATATCAACAACCGCACAGCAGAAACCTCGTGCATCACAATATCAACGACTGACAATATATATACAAGAACAAAGCAAGAGAATCAACTCAAGAGATTCCGTTCACCAAAGGACGGTACCACTAACGTACAAGGGATAAATGTAACAGGGAAATACTAAGCGCAATAAGAACAACTCAACAAGGGAGAGATAATACGAAACAACGATTCCAAAATACTCAGTTCTACAACAAGGAAGTTAACATGAATCAAATAATTACAATTAAGGAAGTATCAACTAAACATAGGATATCTAACTTCTTCCCAATTAAGGCCAATTAATTACACGAGAGATAGAAATAATGCTTTTCAGATAAAGACAAGCAGTTAGGAATGATAATGTGACTACAGAAGGCAAATGTCTACAGTTAAACAAGTAAAAGTCATTTAGGCAACAAGAATAACCAAAATGGCAGATAAATTCCAAGTAAGTCATGTAGAGGTGAATCTAATAACAGGGAACTCAATCGTATCAAGAACAACTTCATATTCGGTGATTACAAGGATCTAAGAGCTTAAAAGGGGCAATTTTTCACAAATAAATCCGAGCACGCACTCATCACCTCGCGTACAAGGAATACAATCAACAAAGAAGACTCAAATCCTAAGGGGAAGTCCCCCACACAAGGTTAGCAAGATACTTACCTCGAACCGGCTAAAATCAACTAGCAACCACGCTCTTGCCACGAGTATCCGACTCCAAATGGCCCAAATCTATTCAATTCAATCACACATTGTAAATAACATCTCAAGCAACTGATTCTACCATTTAATTCAAAGCTACGGCGTGAAATTAGGTGAAATAACCAAAATGCCCTTCAGGCCAACGCCTCGGAATCGAATAATTTTTCACATTTTCAGAACCCTCGTACTCTCACGAGTCTAACCATATAAAAATCTCCTAAATCGGAGGTCAAATGCTCACTCAAAATCCATTAGTTTGGTCTAAGAAGCTTTAACCAAATTCTTCAAATTTTAACCCCAAATTCTAATTTAAATGATGGATTTAACTACAAAATGATGAAATATAACTAGGAGGGATTAAGAAAACGTTACCCAATGATCTTCACTTCAAAACCCACTCAAAATCGCCCTCTCCCGAGCTCTCAATTGATGTTTGTAACTTATGAACCCAAACCCTCGAATTATCTATTTTTGCCCAGGAGTTTCCGCTTCTGCGGACAAGGGACCGCTTCTGCGGTCCCGCTTCTGCGGAAACCAAGCCGCTTCTGCGGATCCTCATTAAAGCCAAGAGTTCCGCTTCTGCGGTCTTAAACCGCACCTGCGGTTTCTGCTTATGCGGATTCATTACCGCTTCTGCGGTTTCAATCAAAATCCCAGGGACCGCATCTGCGACTACTATCTCGCAGGTGCGTAACCGCTTCTGCGGTTAAACTTCCGCACCTGCGGAAACTGAAGGAGCACTCGAATTTCGCTCCTGCGGTGGTCTAGCCGCTTCTGCGGTTCCCAAGCCGCAGAAGCGGAAATACCAGATGACAGAATCCTTCAGCAACTCATTCAACTTCAAAATTTTCCGTCAACCACCCGAAATCATCCCGAGGCCCCCGGGACCTCAACCAAAGGCACCAATACCACCTAATACCTTATTCAAACTTGTACCAATCTTAAAAACACCTAAAACAACACCGGAAACCCGAATTAATCAAAGATTCAAGTCTAAGGACCTCAAATTCCAACCCAACACGCTTTCGATCAAAAACCTACCCGAACCTCGTCCGAATGGCCTAAAATTTTGCACACACATCCCAAATGACATGACGGAACTACTGCAACTTTCGGAATTCCATTCCGACCCTCGGATCAAAAACTCACTATCGGACCGGAACTTCAAAAATACAAACTTCGACATTTCAAGCCTAGATGAGCTACGGACTTCCAAAATACATTCCGAACACGCTCCCAACCCCGAAATCAGCTAACGGAACCATCGGATTTCCATTCCGAGGTCATCTTCACACTGTTCCGACTACGGACCACTTTTCAACACTTAAGCTCTCATTTAGGGGACTAAGTGTCCCAAAACTCTTCAAAACTCAACAGCGAACGTCCCGGCAAACCAAAATAGCAGAAATGAACTTAGGGGAAGCAGTTAATAGGGGATCGGGGCGTGAAGTTCTAAAAACGACCGGTCGGGTCGTTACAGCCCGGGGCTCGGGTTTTCCAAATTTCGTGAATTTCGATATTTTTCGATTGTTTTCGATTGGGTATTGTTCCATTGGCATATTATGACGTGTTCGTTCTGGTTTTGGATAGATTCGATGCGCGTGGAGGCCGAATTGAGGGGCAAAGGCGTCGCGAGCTAGAAATTTCGCCGGTTCGAGGTGAGTAATAATTGTAAATGATATCCTGAGGGTTTGAAACCCCGGATTGCACATCATAGTGCTATATTGAGGTGACTTGCACGCCGGATAGCGAGCGTGGGGTAGAGCACCGTTGGGGATTGTGACTTGGTCCGTCCCGATTGTTGATTTTACCGCGTATTTGACTTAAACTTATTTGATATTATCATGATTTGGGCTGATTGCCATATTTGGGCTTCGTGCCAATTATTTGAACCCTTCGAGGATTTTATCACTGTTTCCTCACTATTTGACATACTACTCGAACTTAGTCCTGTTGATTATTACTGTCTTACAAACTCAGCCGTTTTAATTGAACTTTGAGACTTAAATGATATTTTCCAATGCTCTTTGAGCTGAGCACTACTATTTTATTGATGCCCGAGGGACTTATGATGTTTTCTGGACTGAGTGAGGCCGAGGGCCATATGTGAGGATATGTTAAGTATTGTGAGGAGGCTTTCAGGCCTCGAGTGTATTGTGAGGAGGCTTTCAGGCCTCAAGTGTATTGTGAGGAGGCTTTCAGGCCTCGAGTATATTGTGAGGAGGCTTTCAGGCCTCGAGTGTATTGTGAGGAGGCTTTCAGGCCTCGAGTGTTATGTGAGGAGGCTTTCAGGCCTCGAGTGTGATGTGAGCAGGCTTTCAGGCCTTGATTTATATGCCACGAGGTGGCTTGATATTGCGCTTGGGCCGTAAGGGGCCCCTCCGGAGTCTGCACCCCCACAGTGAACGCGGGTACCCATGTGGATCGGGCTGCACGCCGCAGCGAGATGTGGATCGGGCTGCACAACGCAGCGATTACTACATGATACTGTTCTGAGAGTGATTTGAGAGAGAGAGCCCGAGGGGCTGAGAGTGTTTCTGAGAGTGAGCCCGAGGGGCTGGTTCTGTTTTGAGATATTGTCCGAGGGGCGAACTTTCTATGTGCACAACTTGCATATTTATTTGCCTTTTTACCAGCTATACTGTGGTATTTGTGCCTGATGAGCGGATTTTTCTGTGCTTATCAGCACTAACTATTTGAAATCGTTTTCGTAACTGTTGAAAATCATTTTCAAAAGAGTTTTAAACTGAGCCAAGATATTTCTAAAGATTTCACAGCCTTACTGTTTTCTCAAGGGATTGTACCCTGCTTCTATACAGCATGATGGTTTGCTTTACGTGATTTCTTGCTGCTCAGTTATTATTTACTTTTGTTACTCACTGAGTTAGAGTACTCACTTTACTCCCTGCACCTCGTGTGCAGATGCAGGTATTTGTTCACCCAGTAGCGGGTTTTGAGCTGATCAGAGGCTAAGTTAATGGAGATTAGCGAGGTTGCTGTCAGCGTTCGTAGCACCGCATGTTCCTCCTTTGTTTTATCAGTCCTATTTGTATATTTTAGACTTGTAGTGGTAGTTATATTCTTATAGTTGCTCGTGACAGGTGACACCCTGATTAGGGCTGAGTTGAGTTGTAATTTCGTTAATCAATATTATTAGGTCATATTTCTGTTGTTCATTTATGCTTATCTATTTTCTTGAAGGAGACGAGTTGGGTTAGTTGGTTGGCCTTGTCTTCACGAGAGGCGCCATCACGACCTGTGCGGGGTTTGGGTCGTGACAATAATGGTATTAAGAGATAACATTATATATAACTAGTATAATGATATTTCGAGATATACCAATGTTATAATATACCTTTGATTTTTTTAATACGAAAGTACTCCCTGGTATAATAATGATATAAAATTACATTGTTTATAATGTATATATACCTCAAATATACATTATATTTTCATGAAACATATGTATTTTACTTTTTCAAAATTTAAAGATGTATACTTTCGCTAGAGTTTATGTTGTATAAAAAGGTACTAGTACTCTTTTTACTAGTAAAAAGATCCATATATGGAAGGTATAAAATATGTTATGGAAAATATTAGTTTCCAAAGAAAATAGGAAAAGATATTATCATTTAAATATGTTAACGATTGATTTCAAGAGAAATATAGGAATTTTTTTTAAAAAGTACTAGGACCGTTTTCATTAAGGAAATACATGAGTGCGTGATTATAGGTACATGGTTTAAAGATGTCTGCTAGGAATATAATTATTTAGTTGCCATATGTGTAAAATAGCTACTACGGCTGCGTTTCTAGAAAATTTTCTTAAATTTTGCCTATTTATATTTTTTCCCCTTTTTGGTACGTCTAGTTGGATAAGTCAGACGAGTTCTAAAAGCTTTACTTTTAGGAATTTTTACCTCCTATAGCAAAGATTAATATCTTATTTATTTTAAATAAATACTATTTAAAAAAATTATATTCTATAGATACTTTTTAATGTTTATAGCAAAATATCTAATTTTGGTTACCTCCTATCCCTAAGCCATTAAATACGCTATTCAGTTACACTATTTTCTTTCTCTCTCTACTTTGATACATGTCATTCTCTTCCCCATTCCCTGAAAACACGATGCTCAATCTCAAAATTCCTCTCACCCACATTACCTACCACTAGTCACAAACGGTGATTTTGGCTTCTCTTTATTCTTCTGATAAACTGCTGAGAATGTGTATATTAAGGATTTAATTAGTTGAAACTCATTGTTCCCGAAGCGGATTAGAATGGGATAAACTGATGCTGAGAATGGGTTAGAATGCAAACTGTAGTATCCAGCTACTGATGTTGAAAGGTCAATTTATTCAGCTTCTTTCTCTGTCGCAAAAGCGCAAATTGAAGATTGCCGAAATATAACTTGTTTGAATTATGATTTTGCGTCTTCCCTTCTCAGTGCGACATATTACCTCTAGCAAATCTTTGATTGAAACTCATTGTTCCTTAAGCGGATTAGAATGGGATAAACTGACCTTTCAACATCAGTAGCGGATTCGCCGGAAAGTAGGGTTTGTTTTTGAACAAAGACGACGGAGTTTGGGGTTGAGCAACTTGATTTTCTGGTAATATATTTCAATGTATTTTTAACTTATCACGCTGTATTTTCATGTATTTCATTGTATTCATTGTCTTTTTTTTAATTATAATTCAATGTATCTCGTTGTATTTCACTGTATTCAGTATCTTTCTATTTATTGTATTTCAATGTATCCCGCTGTATTCTATGTATTTCATTGTATTCACTGTCTCGCTATATGCCATGAATGTATTCATATATTTTTTAATTAATATAATTTATGTATTCAGATGTATTATATATGCTATGTTTTTGGGATATTTTTCGGTTGAGAATTTTTTTTATAACTGGAAATACAAAATTTGTGTGTTATAATTGAGTTTGTTGAGTTATATTAGGAGTCTATTATGTTAACTGATTCACTTTTCGTTTAAAAACAGTGTAATCCCCTATTTCACGTCGTGATACAGTTGAATACAATAATTTGTCCAACTATAATCCCATGTTTCACGCCATGAATACAAACGAATACACTCGAATACAACAACTGATTAGCTAAACTTCCCCGATTCGCGCCTATTTTTGCTATTGTATTCATGAATACAATAGCTTAAATACATCCAATACATCTTATAACAACAGAAAATGTATTTACAATCCGTAATATAGCAAATGGTATCTATAGAAAGCTAATTACCACTAAAAGATAGTGTTTTATGAAAATTTCTTTTACTTTTACTGGGCACAATTTTGCTAAGCATGAGATTACGATGTGACAAGATTTTTTCATGCATGGATCCCCAATCAACTATGAAAGAATTCAAGCGTAAGTTCCCTCGCGTCTGAACGATCACCTCCTCTCAGAGGCAAATTCGTGATTTGAATAATTTCCTAAAGCAACCTCAAGTTAATACTACAATAATAATTGAGTTCTAGGTTCACTTGAACCTGTAGCCAACCCTCGTATCCACCTCTGGTTAGGTTGTAAACATATCATTCATTTGGAATCATTAGTGCGTTGTGAAGCCCGTGGTGCACAGCTATTTCACCAAGGAACAAGAGTTCAGGCAGCACGAGGAAGTTTTAGTGCCAACTTCGCCAGCAGCATCTCAAACCTATAAAGTCCACGTGTGTCTCTGTCACCCTGACCCCACGCATAGCGAGAGCTTAGTGCGCCGGGCTGCCCTTATGTATCTCTGTCCTAAGGTGTAGAGGCTTCCCAAAAACTCAAACGGATAGTCCAGCATGGTTAACTACACTAACTACATTTTTTCAATAGAAGGCAACTTACCGAATACCATAGCCAAACTCTCAATAAAGTAAGGAGGCTTACCATTAAGTTTCTTCTCCAACTCCCCCTACTTTCAACATCACAGAGTCAACCACAGTTCCTGCGAGTATACCCGGAAAGACACCAAAAAGTTACAGAAACAGAGCAAGCATGAGGGATTCCCCACTCATGCTCGAGGTTCCATAGAAATTCCACACCAACATCTTTTCTAACCCCTTTCGGCTAGGCAGACAATCAGGGGCGGATCCAGAGCATGTCGAGTTCACCGGAATCCAGTAGCTTTTGTTCATACCTTGTATATATATATATATATATATATATATATATATATATATATATTAAGAAATTAATTAAATATCTATAAATACTATATTGTGAATCCTTAAACTATTATATATTAACTTGATATCGATGTACTATTGGATCCGCCTTGGCAGGCAATTCCACAAAGGCAGACTCAACGTTGGAGTGGCCCTCATGCTAAACTTTATAAAATGATGAGGCCAAACTTCAGAATCAATCTGAAGTCCATAGATTGACCAGCAAACAGATTCTTACAATTTACAATGACAATTAAAAATCTTTAAAGGGAGGAAAAAGCGCAGTACTTCTCTTCACATTCTATGTGTTACACTGCAAACAAGACCAGATAAAACTTACAAAGCACTACCGATTACAACGGCCAGTTGTTTTTCATACACAACCTGATATGCCTCATGGCATTTTACCTTCTTAAACTTGACCATTAAGAAGCAAGAACTGGAAAAAAAATTGCCTTGCCTCCAATAAAGTCTTCACCATCCTTAACTAATAGGTTATCTACATGCAAGTCAAGATAGAGACATCTAAAAGGGTGCATGATGAATGTCAGAAGAAAGGAAGAGGCCTCTCCTACACATGAACGATGATGAAAATAAACTTGGAGCAAAAGTTAATTGCATGAATCAAATTGACGCTGCAATTGCTAGCCAACTGCTATTAATATTAATTAGCAAAGTATATCAAACGTTGAGGAAAATATGGCAAGATAAAACTGAAGTCAAGCTCCAAAATGGGAAACCTATCATCAGCACCAAAAAAGGTAAACGACGAACATTAGTTCTAGCATGTTGTTGATTAAAGTGCACCCTGCTTGATGAGCTGCTCACACTTAATTGTCCAGCATTGATAAATTCATCCTTGCCAGAGGTTGTAGAAACATTCACAGGTGATGAACCTATAATAAAAGATTTTGTAAATGAATATTGGAGCTCCCTCATGATAGAGAAGTTCTAGGATGTATATTGATCAACGATTCCAAAAAGGAGGCAGTGTGGATTAAAGCGATGTCAAGAACCAAATCTGAAAGAATAGTACTTACAATCATAATCTGCCCATCCAATTCTTTTCCGAGCCAAGTCATAGACAATGATCTTATCTTTAAGAACAAGATCTGAGCAACAATAGAAAGAGAAGTGAGTGCCAACTAGTTTCCATCTTTACTCTAGATTCTCCACTCTCTGACAGTAATGATGCAAGCAATGCAATTAGGAAACCAATAAATATAATATTTGTATGGTAAACCACATTGGGACACATTTTCAGCATTTCCACTCCAAATCAAATAGAATATATGACTCCTATAATCACTAACCTACGGCGACTTCAGCTTTTAAAAAGTTTCATTTCATTCCGTTCTACCCAGTCCCCCTCTCTTCCCCCGTAAGCGATCTAGTGTTACATAATCTGTTATTTCAGAGAGTGGAAAATCTCGGAGAGTATCAGGAAAAGGTACCCAAGTACACTTGCACACATAAAATTGACCCACATTGCATCATATTTACCAAAACTAAGATAAGCAAACTTTGCTCATCACTGCTCACAAAAGGTACTTGTTTTGTTTCAGTCAGCGGCCACGTGCGGGTGCAATGTGTGTGTGGATAGATATATAGATTCTGAAAACCGATGCTTTTGGCTTGAGTTTTCAACAATGGACCACTGGAACATATCTACAAGCACTTTGGACCTAAACTCTTCAATTTGAGTTCACTATTACTTGCTGTGAAGAGGAAGAAGAAGCCGCAAAATTGACAGGAAAGAGAAAGAACAATATACAACGCCAAACAAATAACTTAAGTTCCACAGAGGGGATACTCGTTTCACTTTTTATCAACTATAAGACAGTCATAAAACTAGGATTATACAAAAGGCTGCTACATTATATGGCCATGAACTACGTCAAGACTAAAGACTATGCATCTGTTTCTACAAATGCTCCAAACCGACGACAATTTCTCTCACCTATACAAGTACCTTCGAACCAACATTATCACAGAAACAGAAATATCATGGGACAACCTTAGGAAGAACCTTTGAAAATGGAAGGGTAACCATATTCCCTTTAAAATCTTTCCACTAATCAACTATCCATGAATGCCTCTTTCTGCTCTCTTTGAACATCAGAGAACAACTGCCTGTGACTATACATGCTACCTTTCAGCTTATTAACTACTGCTTCACTCACTGAAAACACACGGAATCAATCGTCTAAATCTTTGAAGAATTTTGTCAGCGAAAAGTACTAAGAATCCAGTAATGCCAGGAAATGCATCTGGGCCAAGAAGGAAGCAAATTTTTCATCCATGAGTAGAGAAAGTAGTTGACAGCACAAATGAAAATTCTGTGACATTTCAAATCATAAAGATATCAATATGAAAGGTTTTCTAAGCACCGATAATACTCGAGCACACAAGTATACAGATATCATGCACAATGATAAGCACCCACTAAAGAAGCTAAAATGTAGAATGAAGAAATGGAAGTATGAGACATGACCATTATCCGGAAACCAACCTCCTAAAATTGTTACGCCTGCATTATCTTTTTGAAAGCTAATGCACCACATAGCAGCACCTTCCTGTTTAACACATATAATAGAGAGTCACTTATGTTTGTACTTCATAAAAATAGCAGATAAAATCATGAAAGTGACAAGGTTTAATATAACTTTCCAGTAGAAGACGTTTAAATTACAAATGCAGGTTTCAACACTCACATAAAAGCCCATATGCACAAGGTAGTCCGCTGGTCTTAAATCCATGGATGCACCACCAGCAAAGTTTAGAGAAACTAGAGGAAACATATTCGCTATGCTGTTTGAGAAACAGGGTGCCATGCTCAAGTCACGAAAGAGTTGTGTAGAGACCATTGAGGTACTTAATAACTTCAATTAAACACAAAAGAACGAACCTTGAGGAAACTAGATAGCACGGCCTTCTTCCTGATATGACTGGCCTGGCTGAAGGTGAAACAGCGGCAGTTATCTGCAGATGATTAAGTTAAAATAAAGACAAGAGAACTGCTAAATTAGTTAACCTTCCTTGCAAAGGTACATAGCCTTCAATGTAATAGAAAAAAATTGGAATTAACTTTGTACTAGAAAGAAGTTTCCGCAATATATCATTTGCTGAGGATAATGTTTGGGTACAGTTTGTAATATATGTCGTGGAAATATCAGTACACAAAATAAGCAGTCAACCATCTTGCATGGAGTACCCTTATGAAACATTTTACCAGCAAGGAGGATTGTGGGAAGACAAGGAAACACTTCCCACCAATCAGTCTTGATTATTAAAGAAGAAATGAAGTTTGTTGCGTCCAAAATGGACACTTCAAATTAGGTCCTTCAGCTGAAGTGCATGTCCTAGACGTGGCCATTGTTATGAAACTATCTTTATTGGATTAACAAGGAGGAAAATTCATCTAATTCTGTCATCTTGATTTGGGAGGAATTTTTTTTATATATGAATAGACTTCGCCTATTTCAGGCTTAGTCTGGACCACGTTCAATCTAAGGGGGAGGCAGATGATAAGTCCATTTTATATCGAGTTAATCATATCTTTTCCCATAGGTTTTGCATTACTTTTGAGAATTTATAACTTTGAATTAACACCAACGTGGTTAGTTTGTTAGATTTTGGTGCTTTGGAAGCTAATGTGACTTTGGAAGCATATTGAGATCAAATGGAAGAAAAAGTGGAGAAAACGAGATAGAGGGATAATCCTTCCTGGAAGGACCATCTGACCAAGGCATTTTAGCGGTTCAACTTTGTTGTTTTTCATAGAGAACTTCGTGGAATAAGAAGAATCAAGCTTCACCAAAGAACAAGGACTCAATATAAAGTTTTTCTATCTCCACTTTTACACAATAATACTGTGTTTTGAATATTTTGATTTGCTCTAGTATGTCTATATGAACTACATACCTTTATTAGGGCTTAGATTCTTTTGTGGATTCAGGGTTTTGATTAATATTATATGTTCTTGACTTTTATATATGTTGATTGCTAGAATTCTTTACCTAATTCGGCTCTTAACATTTTTGATTACTTCATCGCGTATTAAATTGCCAAGGTAATTTAAGTTTACCAGGAAAGAGAACTTAAGTTAAAAAACTGAATTGGATAGCCTTTGATTAATACATCCTGACCAGAATCCCACTGGAAACAATGACGATTAGCTTGTGGGGTAAGAATATCACCATTGACCTTAGGCATTCATGTTAGGATTGGCATTCAAAGCCTTATTTCTGGATTAGTAACCACAAGAATATAGGTTAATGGGCAAATATAATAGGTTCACTATATAGGAATACACTCGTTGAGAATCCTAGACTAAATTGGGAGAAAAACACTTACCGCATTGACAAAGGGTTCATAAGCTTCTGCGGTAAGATAAGCTAAAGTTGTACCAGAATCAACAATGGTTCCTCGATCACCAGAGATTGCAAAAACTGCTGGATCAACAGGCAAAGTTTGCCCATTGACGGCAATGCTCTGTAGATATACATTGTAATGACCCCTGCAAGTGTGGAGCAAGGAAACAAATAGATGTACACCTCAACCATTGTCTTTACACACAGTTACCAGTGCTAATAACTGAGAGGAAGCAGAAGCATGTCTGAGAACATCAAAAGCTAACAAAAGAGGAATACATGTTGAGTACATGAAAATAATCCATATTTATTGGTAAGTTCCATTTAAGAACCTACTTGTGAAGAGAAACTCATCTGGCATTTAATGCTAAAATTTGTTGAAGATAATGAAAGATTTCCATGTGAGTATCGATGTCATCCTCCATATTTACACATAAATTACTGTGAGAAACTATGTTGCTGCGGGTATCCCCAATGGTTCGGATCTAAATGTCGATTCCTCATCACATAAATTTAAGTACCAACAAATATTGTGTAATTATGACTCAATCTTTATTTTTAAATAATTAAATATTCGGGTGCTAAGATACGGCTCGCATTTTAGGAGGATCCGACATGGGTGCAACGGCATTCTTGGAGGATTTGGGCAACATAATACCTTCAAGTACCTTGGGTCGATGATTCAGGGGGACGGAGAGATCGACGAGGACGTCACTCACCGTATAAGGGCGGGCTAGATGAAATGGAGGCTTGCATTTGGAGTCTTGTATGACAAGAAAGTGCCACCGATACTCAAAGGTAAGTTTTATAGAGCTGTGGTTAGACCGGCCATGTTGTATGGGGCAGAGTGTTGGCCGGTTAAGAACTC
This sequence comes from Nicotiana attenuata, assembly GCF_001879085.1. Lineage (NCBI taxonomy): Eukaryota > Viridiplantae > Streptophyta > Magnoliopsida > Solanales > Solanaceae > Nicotiana > Nicotiana attenuata. The sequence goes on from NC_031998.1 coordinate 39,803,772, forward strand.
CCATATCCAGAGGATGAAGGTAGCAGAGATGCGGATGCTGAGGTGGATGTGCGGGCACACTAGGATAGACAAGATTGGGAATGAAGATATTCGGAAGAAGGTGGGCGTGGCCCCTGTGGATGACAAGATGCGAGAAGCGAGGCTCAGATGGTTCGGGCACGTGCAGAGGAGAAGCCTTGATGCCCCGGTGAGGAGGTGTGAGCGGTTGGCCGTGGTGGGTACGAGAAGAGGTAGAGGGAAGCCTAAGAAGTATTGGGGAGAGGTGATCAGGCAGGACATGGTACGACTGCAGATTTCCGAGGACATGGCCCTTGATAGGAAGGTTTGGAGGTCAACCATTAGGGTTGTAGGTTAGGGGGTAGTAGAGCTTTCCTTACTTCATACCGGGGGTGAGGCGGGGTTGGATTAGGGTTGATCTTAGATGGCTTGCAGTTTATGTTGAATCCACACTATCCCTGCTGTTTATCTTAGCCCCGGGCTTTGGATTCTGGTTACTGTTATTGCATGTCATGCATCTTTTGGTTGTTATGCTTTCGTTACTATTACGGTTTCTACTGGAGTTACTAATGAATTGTCTTTTCTTGTTTTTTATTTCCGTCTTTCTGAGCCGAGGGTCTATCGGAAACAGCCTCTCTGCCCTATCGGGGTAGGGGTAAGGTATGCGTACACATTACCCTCCCCAGACCCCGCTTTGTGGGATTTTACTTGGTAGTTTTTGTTGTTTGTTGTTAGTTGAGAAGCATAGCACATATTGAATCGTCACATGGCCTACCAAGTTGTAGGACCGTAGACTTTGTCAAGAATCCAATGGTGCTTAATCTATACAGTGGACTTATATCAAGAACCCGATGTTGCTTAATCACTTCCTCTCTCTCTCTTTGTTTTGTTTTGTTTTGTTTTGTTTTTTTTTTTGGGGGGGGGGGGTGCTGAGGGAGTGACAGTAGGGATCTAGATATGACTGTAGTCTAGGGCTGCTACCTTAAGTCTGCCCTACTAACGGAAGGCCTCCCTACTATCAAGCGAGAATGAACTCTTCTTGCAGTCAGAGGAGCAAGTAGTCACTTGTCACTGCTTTCTGATCATTTCTCTATTCAAATATGCAAAAGAGAAGCACAAACTGAGGACTGCTTCTTCACTAGAATAGTTGAATAAGAATGAAATACATAAAATCCAATTATGCTCTAGCAAGTATTCTAAAGGCAGAAACTTTCTTTCTAACAAGAATTTGTTTTTTTTAAAATATTGTAAGTGCCACAATCCAAACCCACCCTGCTCCCATGGTGACTTGAACCCAACCTCATGGTTGCAAGTTATCCCTCTCTTTTCGAATTCAAAAGTTTTTCTGTACGACATAGAAAACTAAACAAGTAATAAATGCCGAATAATTTGAAATCTCATCCCAAGAAAAATTATAATAATTGTTTGCTACTGGGTATTAAATTACAGACTTTCAATTCAATTGCATTACAATAGGATAGTCATGAAAATATACAATGTAAAAGTTTTTTCAATTTTCCTATGTTAACAAAGATTCGCTTGGAGAAGCAGCATAACTGCATGTTGATATCTTGCAAATGCCTATTACACTAACGTTGATGGAAGAAAAACTTCACGAAAGCTGTAGAATTCTACTAGTGAAATCACTACTGCACAGAAGCCTGTTTGTCAAGAGCAGAAAATTTTGTGTGGGCAATAAATATTTGCATGCGCTGAAGGATGTCAAACCTAATGCGCAAATCACTTACTAACAATTCTTAGAACGAAGGATCAATAATCCACATTAACGTAGATATACAAGCTTTAGAAGGCATAATGACTGCAACCAAATAGCAATAATGGGATCTTTTTTTGATATTTTTTCATGCACTACCAGTATCACAAACTATTAAGAACACAATGGTTATCATAGAACATAAGGCACACTGCACACACAAAACTTTTTATTTCTAAGTATCATAATCTAGAACAAAAGAGTTCATCATAGAGTAATTAAAAATGTAATACGTACTGTGATGGAACAAGGGGGCTATAAACGATGCTCGGATTCAAAATCTCACCAAGAACTAGTATACCTCCACCATTGCCCTCTCCTTTCAAACAATGTGAAAACACTTTTGGAGAAATTCCACGTGCAGATAGTTGAGATATTACTGAAAGGTCCTGTGGACCAAACCCAAAAATCCCATCAATTGCTCTATCCATCTTGGTCAGGTCCCCAGACTGAGAGGTACTGCACCTGTTTTGATTTCAAATCAAAAGTATAAGCTTCTGCTGAAAAGCAAATGCATGCCCTGATTAAAAGAGACCACCATAGAACAAATAGAACATTAAAAAAAAGGGCATATAGACATAGAATCGCGAGAAAATAAAAAATTGTTTAAGGATAGAAAACATAAACCATTATGTCAAACGACATCTTCAAAATGTTAGAGCATGCTTGAGAAGCTCAAGTTTGTTTACTAACTTCCCCTACAAAAAGAAATAAATGAAGTATTTCTGCACATCTGATCACCATTGAAGCATCACATTACCCATTGAGTAAGTTAATCATGCTGCCTAGTTACAAATGTTTCAGCTAGCTTTTAGGTGAAGTATGGTCTAATACTAAATCAAAACCTTGATTAGAAAAACATAAAAAATTTGAAATATACTCATAAACTGTTACTTCTCTATGTTTCAGATATTTTGGTCCCATTTTAGCATGACTTCTAATTCTCCAATTTGTAGTCTTTCCACCACCAGTCATGATATTTCTTTTTGCCAAGAAAGGGGGGACCATGTTGTAATTTGAAAAGTCCCCCCCCCCCCCCCCCCCCAAAAAAAAATTAGAGCTAAAACTTCTAGTGAACCATGCTGCCTGGTTACAAATAATTTGACTTGCTGGTTTGTGTGAAGTTTGTCTTGCTATGCAATCGACTGCTATTAACACTCACGCTGTCACGCATAATGACAAAATTGTACTTCATTACTGATTTATCCAATTTCGTGTTGGCAACTTCTGGTTAGCTAATTAAAGTCCAATAGTATTTCGTCTCCAAGTTAGCCATATTTTCACTTCAATGACCGGCCTCATCTAGTGGGTCTTTTCTTTAATAAAGGCTTGCCACACTAATCAAGGTCATTAGGAGCTTCCTTTGGTTGACATCTCCTTTTTAAAATGCTTTAATAATTGGTATCAGTTCCACATACACACAAGGGTACATCCATATAGCCATCTAAGTAATCACACTTACCCAAAAACAATTGGTGCTGAAGAGTTGGCAATCAGCGAGGTTGCGAGGAATGTGTCAAAATATAATAAATCTGACACGTAATAGCCTGTTGTGCCACTTCCGTCTCCGTAACGAAAGGTGTAAGCACACTGATTTGTTTCACTAGAGCACTCAGTTGAAGCACACATTGGGTCTGAACAAGAGATGAGAGATGAAGTTGATGAACTCGCAGCATCATAGAAGTTGAGCTCAACCTGCAAGAACACAAGTGTGAGGAAATTCTGAAAGAAGAATTTCCAATATAATAAATTTATACAAAAAACCTAAAGAAGTAACAATAATACGATGGAAGAAAAAGTTCTACCCCAAGTCCACTTGTTTGAGGACAATTGTTGCAGGAACGACATGTAACCCACAAGATATCGCTCCCAGTATCAATCTGCACATTGTATTCTCTTGGTGGAGATCCCAGTTTTACTTTTGTATAATAAAGGCTAAAATAAGCAAAGAAAACCAGAAAAAGACGATGGTCAATAACATTCGCTGTGTAGAAAGAGTCATACATCACAGTTGTATGCTAATTGCTACATGCGTAACCGCAATCAGTAAGATGATCAACTTCAATAATAACAAAAAGAAAATGTCCAATTTGCGCATACGTTAGAAATGACCATCATATAGAACTAATCAAGTTCAATTAAAAATTCTACATCAGACAAGAAAGAATAAGAATTAAAGCAAACAGATCAGAATAAAACCAACTCCATCAGTACAAATAACATTGGATCAACACCAATAACACAACAGAAAAAAAATCATCATGCGATATATGTTTTTATACCTTTCAATCTCAGGACCCACCAACAACAAAATAGCTAGTGCATACCATGCAAAGTACAGTTTTATATCTTGCAACCTCAAGAATCGCTCGCTCTTCAAAAAGAGACATTATGAGAGAACAAATGCAAAATAGATATATGCACGAATAACAGAAAGTCAACATAATTATATAAAACCCAAGCGCCTAAGACCTTTTCTTGATCAATTGTCATCAAACTAAAAGTGAAAGAGTACAAAAAAATTCCAATTCATCCGCCAGGGTAGTGTTAATATTATGGGTTCGTCCAAAACCAGTAGCTTTGACTCATAGCCTCATACTCAGTAAATTTGTTACAAAATTCAGTACATAAGTACAAATTATATATTTTGAACCCAGTAAGCCAAACGGGATGTGGTAGTCTGGTAGAGTGCCGAACTAAAATCCATAAAGTTCAAATCCTGAATCCACCTCTATCGTAGACCAAGTCACAAATAAATTTTTGTGTGCATCAAATAAATAAAAACTGTCTGAAAGGTACCACAGGGCACAGGGCATAACCTTATAAAGAAAAACAGTCCCAAATTTCGCCGAAATTAATTACTATTCAAATAAATGAAACTGAAGCTTTTAAAAAATGGCACAGTAATAACAGAACACAAATGAGCTAGTAATTCTTTTCAGTTAATCGTAAACAAAGATACCCGAAGATAAATTGGTCGGATGAACCTATAACTGGAAAATCGACGACTCCGCCGGCGAAATTCTGCAAAATTCGAGAGTGTCTAGCTCGGTCTCTAGCTATAAGCTCCTCCAACTCCACCTTATGATTCAGAGGCAACACTCTTTCCAAATTCAGTACCCCCGCCGGAAAATTACCCCCTACCGCGCCGTCTTTGGCAGCAACGATAGTTAAAGCGGCGATATCCGCCATCACCTTCATCAACAACATCATGCCAGCCGTCGCCAGCATATCCACAACTGCATGCACGATTTTTAGCTGAAATGGTTTTGAAGTCTACAAATTCTATAAATAATTATGACTCGGAGCAAAAATGATTGTGAAAATTAGGATTATCATCAGTATAATGGACGAAAACCGTTTCAAAAACGAATTAAACTTTTCTTCATATTCTTTCAATCGAATTTTCAGTTTTTGCATTTTCACCTTTTTTTAAAAAGCTAAGGCCAGCTAAATCTGTACTCCGTCAGTCTCAATTTGTGCTGCAATTTTTATCCTTTTTGTCTGTTTTAAAAGGACTGCTACGTTTTTTGGTTTAGAAGATTAGTTTTTGAAATTTATTTAAGGGTCAAAAATCTTGTCTTAACTGTCAAACAAACTAAGAGGGAAGAAGTATTAATCTTAAATAAGTTGACTGGTAGTGTTAGATACATGTGTTTCGTGAAGTAGTTTGGGAACTTATATAGGGTCTTTTGGCAGATGCATTTGATAAAATAATGTATGCATTAGCTTTGTGTATTTATAATACCTTGTTTGATATATTTTTTGAACATATGCATTAGTTATGCAATCATTAGTTATACACTATGGGGTCGTTTGGTAGGAGGTATTAGAAAAAATAATGCAAGTATTAGCTCTATGCATTATTAATACTGATACTTGCATTAGTTATACATCATAGTTGGGATTATCCTATGTATAAATAATGCATAGAAAATCTTGACATTAGTAATACCAAGGTTATTAATGCATGCATTAATATGGTTAAAGACAAAATTATCCTTAAAGTCCGATAAAGCTAGAGAATATGGAGGGCATTTTCGTAAATAACTATTTCTCTTAAAAATTATGCAATGCATTTTAATTTTAATACACCACACCAACAGTGTTGATACCCAATTTTTCCCTATATATTTTTTAATATGCATAAATATCTTCAAAATAGCATATATATGCATATATAAGCATGCATAAGGTTTTATAAAATTTTTCACAATTTAAGAGTTTAAATTGATTTATTTTTTTCCCATTTCATTCATAAAATCCCCAATAATTATTTCCCAAACTATTGTTATGTTGATTTATTCATTTAATTTCTATTATGTGGCGAATATATTTTTTGTGCATTTTTATAACTGCATTTGGTCTTCTTTTTTTTAAGCTAAATTGCATATAATTGCAATGTTAGCCTATTTAGCGTATGATTACATTTTGTGTGCGTAAAATTGGTCCATATATTTTTAAAATGATAATTACATATTTTAAGTTATTTTGGTACATAAAATTATTTTCCAGAAATTGTTTATTATTTATCATAAATTAAATGGGTAAGTGGCTATTTAAATAATAGCCAGATTTGCCTTTCAATTGTAGCCCAAATTGAACCTATTCCCCAGCCCAATTTCATACCCAATTAACCCGACCCAGATCCTAATTACACCTACCCGATCCAAAACCCATCAGATCAACGGCCCTCGTTTATTCTTTCCTTTTTAATTCTAAACGACCACCCTAACCCTACTCATTTCCAAACTCCCGTCGCCTTCAGATGCTCTCGTCTCTTCTCTTCTCTCAACCTAACCCTAATCTCTCTTCAAACGCCGCCTCCCTCTCCGGTCATCTCCGGCGACCACCTTTCAACCCCAAGTCTCCAATGGTCCCTCCATTGCCTTGATCATCTTCTCTGAGGCCTTCAAGGGCCCTGGGCCACGCTAACTTATATCTAGGGTTACTGTTTTGGTTGTTCATGGCTTCTCCGGTGTGATTTTGGACAAAATCACACCATATTTGTTACGATCTTTGAAGTTTATAGCAAGTTCTTCCACTTCTATTTGGGTTTCCTTGAGACCCTAACTTTCGTTTGAATCTCTTAGATCTGTGCTATTTTTAACGATTTAAGTCTTTTTCTTTCTATTTTCTACACTATTCTCCAACCTCTTTTAAAAAATCATCAACTTTAAGCCGTTTTTACTTTCTTTAAAGCTAGGGTTTCTCGGAGTTTCTTCTACAGTTGTTTAAACTGAATTTCCTTTATGTTTAAACCTCTTTCCTTGCTTATCTTGACTGATCCTATGTTCTTACTGCTTTTTAACTCACCTATGTTAAAAGCCCTAATTTTTCTTTCTAGATTTTCTTTGTTTGGTTCTGTGTGTTAGCATCACTACTCGACTCTTGTTTAAGTTTCTGTGATTACCTTGCCTCGAATGTGTTCTTACCGAGTCCTTAGCCTACTTATATCACCTATGTGTGGTTGTGTTCATCTTGATTGTTCAAGACTTGCCTCTTTCTGTCGATATTGCTGACCTTGCTTGTTTGCTACGTCTGTTTGTTCTTCCCTATTTATATGTTGAAGTATAGAATCATAACCCTCTCTTGATTGATTCTGATTTCCTTATTTTGATGGTTTGATTGAAAGATTTTCGTTTAAAACCCTAAAATTCTACCTTGCCTGTTTAAATTGACGGATCCCCTACCTTATTTGATGTGGTACTTTATTCTCACTAAATCATTCCCTTAATTGAAGTTTTCTGAATTTAGTCCCAATAGACTACCTTATGCTTACCGAACTTTGATTCTTTCCTTATTAGTCATGTACTGATTTTTCTTGCCTTATATGATACTGGTTCTTACCGTTTGAATTAGTTCCCTTAATTAAGGGAGTACTTGCCTTGATTTTATGATTGATTGATTCTGAGTTCCTCAATTATTATGCTACTATGATTTTTACCTTATTTACTACTTGTTTTCAAACTATAAATACTCTAGTCTTTCATTAGCACAACACACGAACACTGGGGTTCAAAACTATCTCTCATACTAAAAATCTTTGCTCTCTCTCTTGTGTTATTTGCTACTGTTCTAAGTTAGCCGGCTGCAAGCCAAGGCTGACCATTTGTGCTCTCTTGTTCTTTCATTCTACTTACTCTCCTCTTCACTGGTATGTCCTAGTTTCAATTTAAAGTTCCAATAACAACATGATTATTTTATTGTTTCAGTTTTTCTTGTTTCTGGTTTGCTTCTATTTGTGGTTCTGTTGTGAAACTTGTAGTTAAGAGTACATTACTAGCATATTATTATATCTCCCCCCTTCCTTTAGATTAGTATATTCCCCTTTATGTGTGTTGCTGAGCATGGCTTACCAATTGCCTCTTACTTGTTGTATACTTACCATACCATATCCCATGAATCCCCTAATCCCTATCACCCCTCTAAGTGGTTGTGTTCTTCATGTCTGGTTTTGTGACTATGCTAGTGTCACCTGTTTCTGGGCATGTCTAAAACCAGTCCTAGACCTTTGCTGGGTTATGTGTGTCCCAAACCCCCTTGACCCCTGTGTGTGACTGCTGGATTTACTCGGTTATGTGAATTAGCTGTGTATGAACCTATCCTAAGGTGTTTGGACTTTGTTAACTATTCCAATCTCTTTTTCAAACAATCTCTGTTATTTCACTGAATTACTTCAAAAGGGTTCTGTTAAATACAGTTTCTTACTAAAACCTTTTCAACTTGTGTCCACCACTTCTCACTCTACTCTTTGTCAATAAGTTCTGCCCCCTCTAGTATGTGTACTGCCTTGGGATCCTTTTGAGAACCCTCTAAACTCTGGCATACTGAGGTTAGCCTTTCCATACTGCACTTGTTCAATCTTTGGTTACTAAATCTAGGTGTAAGCACTGCTCAGGATCCTTGAGATCCTTAGGGAACTTTGATGCACCTAGACTCTGATTTGTCTATGGAATTGAGGCATATGAGGCCATTGGAGGCTTTGGAAAATCTGGGCCTAATCGGAGGCTCCCTATAGAATAGCTTCTTGATTTTCTATATTTACTTATGTAATTCATTGGTCTGTGATAATTTGTAAACAACTCTGGGATGGATAGTGGAAAGGGAAGGGGTGACTATGCATGCTTTAGCTATTAAAAGGGTAGAAAATATGTTATTATGTTTATATTCCTACTTACGCAATAGAAACCATGCTTAGGACTCATTTCATGCATTAGAGATCATGTTCCCTAGGACTTACACTTACTGTTTTCAGCATGTCCATTTCACTATCATATCACTATCAAAATCGTGTGTTAAATGTGTTAATAACCGGTGTTTTCTGCGATCATGTTCCTACTGACATGCACACTTAGAGATATTGTTTTAGGCTAAACAACACTAACAAACATATCATCTTTGCATATTCTGGACATCATGTTTAAACGCTGTAATATTTGTGCATATAGAAATCCTGCTTAGGATTCTGCACATACATCATTCTGCATCTCTGCACATTAGATACCATGTCTTTAGGATTTCATTTATATTCGCTTAAGCACGCTTAGGCTAACTATGAATGCATACAAAGGGATAAAATAACTTTACTCAGTTTTTACAATCATTTGGCAATAATTCTATGTGCTGAACACCTAGAATAACATGTTTAAACAACTTGTTTTCAAACAGTTTTCTTACTTCTGAAAATCGGTATATTATCTCACACCTAAGCAAGCCTTAGGTGACCAAACTGTTAAAATTGGAAATCTGCCTTCTTGTGTATGCTGCCTAATTCTCAACAGGTTTTAAAATCAGTAGGCAAACTGATTGGGCCTTTCTGAGTAATACAACAAATCTGCTATCTGCTTATCTTCTAAAATCACCTAGATGTCATGCCTTAGGAGTCTGAATTAAATACTGCCCATAACTATGTTTGAGTCGTGTTGTCTATTTGTATTTCCTGTGGAGGTATACTTGGGCCTTTCATCTGCTTCTCTGTGTCTCCCCCTAATTGCAGTCCTATATGTTCTTATTTGTCGCCCTAGTATTTTTCCTTTAAACCTAAGGGTCTGCGTAGAACATCCCTTATAGGTAGATGTCCTAACTCCCTTCAGGACCATTAAGAAGGGACGGGTAGCAGCACGCAATAGAGATCGTTGACCAACACTCGCTTTGTATGACCACTAAGGGGATGAGAGGGTAGATATGGACATGATGACCGGTGCGCTAATGCCACGCGTAGGCCCTTTCCAAGGAGTGATTATCGGGCATTGTACTGATGTGATCCTATAGGCTAACCAACCTAGGACCTCCCTCTCCCCAAATTCTCTTTACTTGAAGCTTTACTGTCTTGCACACAACTTGTTTAAATTCTTGTCTTATCATTTGAATTATACAATACCCAACATGCTCTATTTATAATTATTTGCTTCAATTGTTTATTTTTGGACTAATTCATAAGTACAAGTTCGTCTGGGACCCACAGTTGTGGACCAAGAGGGGTGCCTAACACCTTCCCCTCGAGGTTACTTCGAGCCCTTACCCTAATCTCTGGTAATGCAAACCAACCCAAGAGTTAATCGCTCTAGGTGCCCTAACGCACCATAATGCGTTAGGTGGCGACTCTTCAAATACCCAATTTCCAAAAAAATTGAGTCATTACACCCCGTGAATGTCCAAACCCGGCCCCGTCAAAAAGGGAGGGGAAAAAGGGGGGGCGACAAACAGCAGATAAGAAATAATATCTGCATAACTAATGCTTGCATTACTAACCCATACATTACTAATACACCTTATTCCCCACTATTCTTGTACACCCTACCAAACAACTCATATATTTGGTATAAGCCTATGCATAACTAATGCATAAGAAACCATGGTATTAGCAATGCAATGGGTTTTAATGCATGCATTAACTTAGTTAAAGACAAAATTATTCTTCAAAATTTATGTTTGATTAAAATATACTAGTATTATAATGCACGTTTGAAATAATCCAAGAAAGTGGAAAATAAAGTTATATTTCTAGTAAATAAATAAATACTTAGCATATTTTCTTTTTTATAAATAAATATTCAATTCTATACTACAATATAGGTAGACAAATCAAATAATTTTTTTAAAACCTTTTTCATGTAAAATCATTCCTCAAAATATATGTTACTTTTAAAAAGATAAAGTGATGGACTTGTTATGAGGGTATTTTTGTAAACAAATAATTCTTTTAGAAATTGTGTAATGTTTTAATACATCAAACCAAACAATGAATAAGAAATATGTCAGCATAGTACAAGCATAATTAATAACAACATTACTAATACCAGCGTACTACGTAGTTCACCTAAACTCTTACTATTTTTTCCCCTTTCCCTTTAAGTTGTTGTGAATTCACAATATTGCGTGAAATTTATTCAAAGCATAGCATAAGTTGATTATGAATACAACTATATTGTTATAAATAGAATTGTATTTATGGTGAATGTCTATATTTAGAGAGATTCTAGGGTTCATTGCTTGGTGGCTAAGTCACCCTCTCCCTATAAATAGAGGGTTCTATTCCATTATAATTTATCCCAAAAGCAAGAAGAATTCTCTCTCCCTACTTTTCTCTGCAATACTCTTCTTTCTTCTTCTATTGTTTTATAACACGTTATCAGCACGAGACTCTAACCAATTGAGTAGAAACTTTGGGATTGAGCATAATGATTGTCAATTGTTCCATGAACTTCCTTTATGATTAAATCCTGGATTTAAGGTAAGTATTTTACCGTATTTTTCTCTTTTATTCTATACTTTGATTTTAAATACAATCAAAGACAACAAAGTTTGATTATAACTCTAATGGAGTTAGTAAGAAATTATAACCACTCGAAGTGGTAAATTTTTTATGTCTTGCCATGATCAAATTTATGTATGATTATGGGCACACGAAGTGCATGCCCATCCCATTGAATTTGCTTCATTCTCATTCCCTTAAGAGAATGTGATAGCAATATATGATAAGTCTGAAAGAAGACAAAATTATTACCGTGAAGGTATCAATGGATGTGGATGTGGTATTAGACGAAATTATAATCGTCATCATTGTGATAATGAGAATAATAAGGATTCTCAAAATAATCCTTCACTCTGTGAAAGTAATATTTGTCATCGATTTGACATGATATTTTATAAAGCACATATAGATGATTATGGTCCATTCATGATGTGAATGTGAAAATATCTGATTTATGAATACATATTCATTCTTGGAAGAATATGAACGTGCTTGTGATAGTGAATATACCACACTCACCTCTAGAAGGAGGTTTGAGAGGAAATAAGAAAATAATGTCATTATTATGGCATAAATGGTCATTGGTCAAGTACTTATTGTACACTAAAATATTTTGGCATTGTGATTATTAAAAGACAGCGATAATGCAAGAAACAGAACTTGCATATAATTTTGACCATAACCATAATGGTATAACTTTCTCTTTAAAAGAGTATTCACCATATTGATGTTGATGAATATGTGGTAGCACCAAATTAATTGAGAGCTTTGGAAAAGGAAATTATTACTATTTTGGTGAAATAAAATTGTCGTGGTAAGTCTCAAAGAAACTTATTTAGTTTCCAAAGTATACACAAAAACGGTTGATTATATTGAGACTATAAATAAAGGAAAGATTTAATATCTTCTATTACTACAACTTGTAGATAGGTAATTGTCACGACCCAATTCCCAAACCTGGTCCTGATGGCGCCTCTCGTGAAGACAAGGCCAGCCAGACCAATACAGAACACCTCTTTTAAGCAGTAAATCACCATTAAGCAATTATGAAGCATGATTAAATAACAATAATTTGCAAAATCATAGATAATAATAATAGTAGAACCATCCCGACACAACCCAAAACAGGGTGTCACAAGTCACGAGCATCTATTAGAGTGAAATTACAACTACAAAGCCGAAAATATACAATATAGGATTTATAAATAAAAAGAAGAAATGCGGGGCCGCGAACGCTGGCGGTCACCTCGCTCAACTTCGATAGCATAGTCTCTAATCAGCTCAAAACCCGCTACCGGGTGATCAAATACCTGCATCTGCACGCGAGGTGCAGGGAGTAAAGTGAGTACTCCAACTCAGTGAGTAATAAAGGTAAATAACAACTGAGCAGTAAGAAATCACGTAAAGCAACCAACATGCTATATAGAAGCGGGGTACAATCCTTTGAGAAAATAGTGAAACTATGAAAATCTTTGGAAATCTCTTGGCTCAGTTTAAATCTCTTTTGAAAAATGATCTTCCAACAGTTACGAAATGATTTCAAAACAGTTAGTGCCGATAAGCACAGAAAAATCCACCCCTCGGGCACAAATATCGCAGTATAACAGGTAAAAAGGCAAGTAAATATGCAAGATGAGCACATAAAAGTTCGCCCCTCGGGCAATATCTCAAAACAGTACCAGCCCCTCGGGCTCACTCTCAGAAACACTTTAAGCCCCTCGGGCTCTCTCTCTCTCTCAGATCACTCTCAGAACAGTATCATATAGAAACCGCTGCGGCGTGCAGCCCGATCCACATCTCGCTGCGGCGTGCAGCCCGATCCATATATCGTCGACGACGCTTACTAGGGGTGTGCAGACTCCGGGAGGTCCCCCTTATGGCCCAAGCGCAATACCAAGCCACCTCGTGGCATATAACATAAGGCCTGAAAGCCTTCTCACATCACTCACAAGGCCTGAAAGCCTCCTCACATCACTCACAACGCCTGAAAGCCTCCTCACATCACTCACAACGCCTGAAAGCCTCCTCACATCACTCACAAGGCCTGAAAGCCTCCTCACATCACTCAATATATCCTCACATATGGCCTTCGGCCTCACTCAGTTTAGAAAACATCGTAAGCCCCTCGGGCATCAATAAAATAGTAGTGCTCAGCCCAAACAACAGTGGAAATATCATTTAAGTCTCAAAGTTCAATTAAAGCGGCCGAGTTTGTAAAACAGTATAACCAACAGGACTGAGTTCAAGTAGTATATCAAAATAGTGAGGAAACAGTGATAAAAATCCCCGAAGGGTTCAAATAATTGGCACGAATCCCAAATATGGCAATCAACCCAAATCATGATAATAACAAATAAGTTTCAGTCAAATACGCGGTAAAATCATCAATCGGGACGGACCAAGTCACAATCCCTCAACGGTGCTCGACCCCACGCTCGCTATCCGGCGTGCAAGTCACCTTAATATAGCACTACGCTGTGCAATCCGGGGTTTCAAACCCTCAGGATATCATTTACAATCATTACTCACCTCGAACCGGCGAAATCTCTAGCTCGCGATGCCTTTGCCCCTCAATTCGGCCCCCACGTATGGCGAATCTATCCAAAATCAGAGCGAATACATCACAATATGCTAAGGGAACAATACCCAATCGAAAATAATCAAAAAATATCAAAAATCTCGAAATTAGCAAAACCCAAGCCCCGGGCTCACTTCTCGAAACTCAAAAATTTTCACATCAATAGGTTCCTCATATCCTCACGAGTTCATACATACCAAAAGTACTCAAATCCGACCTCAAATGGTCCCTCAAATCCCCAAATCAAATTTCAAAACCTCAAGCACTAGTTTCTTCCATTTTTGCTTAAGTTCCATGAATTTCTAGGTAGATTACACAATAAAAACGAGTTTTAAGTTCAAAAATCTTACCTCCAATCGATTCCCCTTGAATCCCTCTTTAATCTCCACCAAGAAGCTCTCAAAATGATCAACCATGGAGGAAAAATGACCCAAAATCGCGGATGAAGTGACTTAAAACATTCTGCCCAGTTCTGAACTTCCTTCATCGCGTTCGCGACCTCAGCCTTGCAAACGCGAAGCACATTTTTATTTTATCCAAAATTAACCTTACGCGAACGCGATAACCACACCGCGAATGCGATGCTTTATTCCTCATACATACGCGAACGCGACTCACATGATGTGAACGCGAAGAGCAAATCCGCTGGACCCCAACTCCTTATACGCGAACGCGAAGCACAATATCTTAACCTTCCGCGAACGCGAGTCTTCAAACACGAACACGAAGGCTTAAATTCCTGCCTTCCAATTTCCTTCAACGCGAACACGAGGTCCTCTCGCGAACGCGAAGAGATAAATCTCTGCAACACCTGAACTGAAATTCTGCGACTTTTAAACTTAGAAAATAGTCCGATTGACCATCCGAAACTCACCCGAGGCCTTCGGGACCTCAACCAAACCTACCAACATAACCCATAACCTCATTCAAACTTGTTCCAATCATCAAAACACCTCAAACAACATCAAATTACTCAAAACTCATCGAATTCAAGCCTAAGTTTCCAAAACTTCCGAAATACACTTTCGATCAAAAACCCGACCAAACGATGTCCGAATAACCTGAAATTTTACACACTCATTCCAAATGACATAAAAAAACCACAGCAACTCTCGAAATTCCATTCCGACCCTCAGATCAAAATCTCACCTACCAACCGGAATTCGCCAAAATACTAACTTCGTCAATTCAAGCCTAATTCTACACCGGACCTCCAAAACCAATTCCAGTCACGCTCCTAAGTCAAAAATCACCTAACGAAGCTAACTAAATCATAAAAACTCCGATCCGAGCTCATATACAAATAAATCAACTCTTGGTCAAACCTTTCGAATTCCAAGCTTTCAACTGAAACTGTTCTTTCAAATTCATTCCAAATTTTCCTGAAAACCAGAACCAACGATCTACATTAGTCACAATACATAACACGGGGCAAGTCATGCCCGAGAACTGGGGATCAAAGTGCAAAAGCTCAAAACGACCGGTCGGGTCGTTACAGTAATATGTATGTAAAAAGCTACCCGCTTTATTCTCCAGTTTGTACTACACAAATAAAAGAATACCACAATAAAGTGGATGTTTATTGATATAAAAATCCATATCATAATAAACTTGGAGTTTATTGATAATTGCACACGTCATGGTGTAAATCTGAAGTTTATCAATATTGATAATTTATTCAGTTGGCATAATTGGTTTAGCCATATCAGTTTAAGTATGATGTGCAAAAATAATAGAGAATTCACATGGGTAAATATTAAAGAACTAGAAAGTTCTTTACGAATTCTCTTACGTTGCTTCTTATTAATTAATAGACCAACTAAAGTTGGGATTGAATCCCATCAATGCTGAAAATATCAAAGGTGAATATGGGCCCATTCACCTGCCATGTATACCATATAAGATGCATTTATGAGATGGTTACATGTGCGATTATTATTATTAACCCGCAACATGGTGTTTGCGAGGTAACTTGCTCAATAATTTAATTTCGAGCATAATTTTCAGATTTTCTATTCAAGAAGTTCATCTTGATAAGTTGGTTTACATCACAGTTGGTTTAGCAAAATAATTTATTAAGTGCCTCTACTTAATAGCTAAACAATTTCTTATGAGAACAAAGTTATCTATATCAGTTTGGTATACGTTATATATGAAAGTATATTATTTTCTCCCCTCACAAGTGGTTCAGGGTCAGGAACCAAATAATTCCATCTTATTATTATTGATGTGCGGTGTATATTTTGATTAACACCATAAGGCACAAAGATGGATTTTCAAAATTGAGGAAGCAAGTTAGTTTTTCTAACATGAGGGGGAGACATGATAAATAGTTGAGAAAAAGTTACGTGAAATGAATTATCATTTGTACATCTAGATCCTCGAATAAGATAATATGAACTTGAAGTTCATAAAAGATAATTCATTTGCAATATATTGCAAAGCATGCCGGACGCATTTGCTGACCCAAAGAAAGAAACTATATTCTCATTGCAAACGCTCCTATTAAGTCCTAGAAGGACAAAGTCTATGGTAAGCATAAAGCGTATAAACAATCGGTTTCAAATAAACTTCTTGATAAAGAAGATGAGCAAATGATCAAAATGATCATAATAAAGCAGGCAAGTGATCTAGAAGATCACATGACATAACACTTCATAAAATCTCATGAGAGATTCAGGTACCTGAATATATAAATGAAGAGATCTCTATGTTATGTCTTTATTAAAAATGTTGAAACCGATATAAAAAGTTCGTCGACGACATCTATGATAGCGCTAAATATATATATGAGGATCTTAAGTCTGAATAAACAATTCAAGTAGAATTTGGTTTCATATGCAAGACATGTTATTTTGGACCTGCAGTTCAAATACTTGAAAGTATAAAGTCAATGGTATGTGCAATCACTTTTCGATATCTTATATGTCTAGCATGACATGAAAACTTGATATGCATCTAAAGTCTACTGTATGGCTTATATGACTCAACTTATATGACAATCCTTGAAGGATTTAAATTGCTTAAAGCATATACAATTCTTGGTCCTGAAGTATCATATCCTAAATGCAATTTGTGCACATGTGTATCTTGCTATAACTATAAGCATGATAATGTGATAGCAAGAATACCTCTATGGAGATATTGAAAAGTCATTCCACGATATTATATGAAGACATTACATCTCTAGCAAGAATGATGATTTCAAGGTGCAATATATTCATTCAAGTTAATATGGCTGATTTGTTTATCAAATCTCTACCAACGATCTTTTGAAGACAGTGCAAGGGATTGGAATGCAAATGCTTAAGGATGTGAATTGATGCTCTCATCAGGGGGAGTTAATACACGTTGTCTCTTTTTCCCTTACAAGGTTTTGTCCCACTGGGTTTTCCTTGCAAGGATTTAAACGAGGCAACCAAAAGGCGTATTGTTAGATATGTGTACACTTTTTCCTTTTCTAGAATTTTTTTCCCACTGGGTTTTATTTTTGTCACGACCCAAAATCCACTAAGGGTCGTGGTGGCGCCGGACACCGATGTCAGGCAAGCCAACTAAAATACTTAATTAGATTTCGAATTTTAACAATTTTGAAAGCCAAGATTTTCCTTTAAATTTCATAAGTAAAAAGAGAACTGCCTCAATTCAAATTAAATAATAAGCAATCAATACAAAATATTTCAAAACCATCCCAGAACCCGGTGTCACAAGTGCATGAGCATTTACTAAGACAGAAATAAAATACAACATCCGTCCGGAATACAGTGGACAGAAACTAAATATATTATGCTGGAAAAGGGACTATACTAGCTGCGGGTCGCCTCGAACAATGCAACTCACCTACTCCCAGAATCATCCGCGCTGCTACGCTCAATAGGCCACTAACAACACCTGAACCTGTGCAGCAAAAATGCACAGAAGTGTAGTATGAGTACGAAAACAACGTGTACTCAATGAGTATCCCGTCTAATCTCGAAGAAGTAGAGACGAGATGGTCGACTTCGACACTTACTAATGGTCCAATAATGATGCCAATAATATATTAAATCGTGGATTTCTATAACATGATTTTTAATCCAATAGAGGAAAACAAGTAAATAATTATTTCTTTTATAGGAAATTTCCAAAACTTCGTGTCATTATTTGTCCAAATATTCTCAAGCCATGAAAAGGCAATAACAACTTTAATAAGTTCAAGGCAGCAATACAAGCATGCGCAAATCATGCTGAGATCGACGGCCCGCTCCAACAGAATGTAAACTGTGCACTGCCGAGGGTCGAACGGCGCGAACCATAGATGCATCTATTTAATCTGCCGAGGCGTTCGGCCCGCTCCAAAATTTAAACACACACAGACAGTCAATTAAGAGTCCGCACGGAGCAATTATCCAAAGAAAGTCAATCTTCTTTTAACCATTTAAGAAAAATGAAGTTTAACCCTTTTAGAATTTATTTACTAATTCAATGTGATTTAAGCAATTCAAGTTGTCAATAAGTTCACAAATAATCTCAGTATAACATGCTCTTGGGTCCTAAACTACCCGGACAATAGCATAATGGTAGCTACGCACGGACTCTCGTCACCTCGTGCGCACGTAGTCCCCCACAAATAGGAGCACATAACCAATTATTTTACCTATGGGGACAATTCCCTCTTACAAGGTTAGAAAGGAGACTCACCTCGCTCCGAAGATCCAAACCGGCATTCCACGCCCTTCCGAAGACTCTAATTGATGCACCACGCTCCAAAACTAGCCAACGGTACGCAAATCTATCAATATATGCTCAATTATTCATTACAATCTAATTTATGGTAATTCCTAACCCCGAAAAGTTGACAAAAATGCCCTCGGGCCCACGTGCCCGGAATCCGAAATTTTTTGAAGATAAAGATTACCCATGACCTCACGAACTCAAATATATGATTTTCTCTCAATTCCATACCCAAAATCGTGGCTAAATTCCAAGATTACAAATTTTCTAGGTTTTTCACCAAAACCTCAAATTTATACTAATTTAAGAGTTCAAATCCATACATAAATGATGTATTTAACTCAAAATAGGTGGGGATAACTTACCTTATCATTGATGATGAAAATCCTCCCTTGAAATCCTCCAAGAATCGCCCAAGCCAAGAAAATATGAGAGGAAATGGCCAAAATCCGATTTTTAAACATTCTGGCCAGCCCAGGTCCGCCCTTCTTCGCGTTCGCGACCCTCCGTTCGCGTTCGCGAAGGCCAATCACCCAGCCCTTCGCGTTCGCGTACAAGGCCTCGCGTTCACGTAGGCCAAAGACCCCGGGCCCAGCTTTCCTTCTACGTGTTCGCGATCTCTCCCCCGCGTTCGCGTAGCAGCCCAAACCACCCCTTCGCGTTCGCGACTTCATCCTCGTGTTCGCGAAGGCCAAATCCAGAAGCCTCCCATTTTCCTCTTCGCGTTCGCGAAGAAGGAAACCAGATACCAGCAACTAGCAGCAGCTTTGTACCAAATTTCGATCCGTTAACCACCCGGAATCCACCCAATCCAAAACACATTACGGACTTGCTCGAGGCCTCAAATCACATCAAACAACGCCAAAATCATGAATCAACCCCCAATCCAAGCTTTATGAATAGAACTTCCAACTTCAACTTTCGATGCTTAAACCTATCAAATCAAGTCCGATTGACCTCAAATTTTGCACACAAGTCATGTTCGACATTACGGACCTAATCCAACTTTCGGAATCGGATTCCAACCCCGATATCAAAAAGTCCACTTCCGGTCAAACTTCTCAAAAACCTTCAAATCTCTATCTTTATCCAAATGGCTCCAAAATGACCTACGAACCTCCGAATTCACTTCCGATCGCGCTCCCAACTCCAGAATCACCATACGGAGCTGCTCCCAGACTCGGAATCCCAAACGGACATCGATATCACTGAAATGCACTTCAACCCAAACTTATGAAATTTCTTACAAAATGCTACTTTCCACAATAGGCGCCAAACGCTCCCGGGTCATCCGAAATACGATCCGGGCATACGCCCAAGTCCGAAATCATCATACGAACCGTCTGGAACCTTCAGATCCCGATTCCGAGGTGGTTTACTCAAAATTCTAATCCTAGTTAATTCTTTCAACTTTAAGCTTCCGAAATGAGAATTCTCTTTCCAAATCAACTCTGAACTTCCCGAAACTTAATTCCGACCACGCGTACAAGTCATAATACTTGAAATGAAGCTGTTCATGGCCTCAGACTGTTGTACGACGTGCTCGAGCTCAAAACGACCGGTCGGGTCGTTACATTCTCTCCCACTTAAACATACGTTCGTCCTCGAACGTGCTGAGAACTACACTGAAGTAGTCTAAAATCACTGTTTAACTTCTCATGCACCTTCTCGTGCTACTGCAACTCAGTTGAGCACATCAGCTCGATCAATTCTAAAGATATTTCCTTTTATTCAAGCAAATAAGCCTTAGAGCCCAATTCCAACATCCGGAATTCTATGCCCGACCTGTTTCCAACATAAGATCACCATATCAATCACTACATGCTGTACCCAAACATGGCTGCATAACTTTGCTGAATTCACACCTAGCATCACTTTACTCACCGGACCACAATAACATTTTCTGATCAACTTAGTCAAAATTCCATGAATCTGATGCTCCCATTGCACCCCATGACATACACAGATCTTACTCTAACTCTTACAATGCCGCCACAATGGAGGAGATGTGCAGAAATTCATAATCAATTACCGAGTCAACCAATCATTGAGTCTATACTTCTGACAAGAAACATTACCTCATTCTGAACCAAATAATGATCTTTGCCCCTTAATATATTTCATGTAATCAGATTGCACTGATCCTAAATCCAACAATCTCGTCTTACCCAGTACGAGCTGCTCAGGCAATAAGCCACCACGACATGACCAAAAGTCTCATATGATGCCACAATGTGCCAATAGGCTACCAATTAGAATGCGATACAAAAAGGAAAATGAACTCTGAAAAGGAATTTCAATTACCCCGCTCGCGAATCATACATGCGACGCGGGCGCACAACTAATATGAGTTTCCTTCAAAAAATAGGAAACAAAACACAATAAACAGATATGGGGAACTGTACTGAACATCACACTGTTGCGGCGCACAACCCGATTCGAGCAATCATAACCATGGCGGCGTGCCACCCGATCCACACAACATAACCATGGCGGCGTGCCACCCGATCCAAATAACATACCCATGGCGGCGTGCCACTCGATCCACACATGGAACTCATATAAGGAGATTACATCAAGCTAAATTGCTCATTACAACAAAATACTGAATATCAGTCATAAACACGCCAAATATAAAATACCATTCCCTGGGGAGACATATAACGCTATAATCCACAAACTCGAGCACAACTAAAGTGCGATATATGATCTGAATCTCAAGAGCCATCCTGCTCATATAACCTCATCTCTATGCGGAACCTCAACACATAAGAAATTCACCAAGCCATCTCACAATTCGCACGACGCAATACATCATTACATGAAATAGCTGACAACGAAATAACACCCCGACTCCCTTCCATAAGGAGCGTATTGCTGAGATGAACACATCTGGCCTAATATAAAGCCCCTGTTCACATTTAAATCAATCCACTGATCTCAAGCCGATTTCTGATTGCACCAACTAGGCTAATAACCTTTCAAAGGTTCATAATAATTCCCTTTTTCTCATAACACATATGAACAACCCTCATAACCGGAGCGAACCTCCACAGTCCATAACCCAATAAACAGAGTGCCCTCCAGGCATAAATTCTCAAATTAATGATATTACCACAATCCTCATACTTGGTTTAAATCTTTAATCAATCAAGTGACTACATGTCACACTTATACAATCTTCCTGTGGGACACGCTCCCACAACCTTCAGAAATAAATAACGGGTCCGCACATCCAAACCACCGGCCGCACTAACGCTGAAAAGCGATCAAGAATCCTTAACCAGGATGCAAAGCCTTTTTCACAAAACACCGATCTCAGGTGATACTGACGACAATACCAACTCACTTTAAACATCGAAACTCCTTTCCTGCTCATCCGAGCTCGTGACATCCTTGTCAGCACCGAACTGCAACCTTGATCCTCACTTCAAATTCCATACCACTCACCGCACCCAACGCGCCAATAAAATCTTTTCACTGGACTCACTTTAGGAGAACCATAGCAACACACAGGTAAATTCTCATAACCGTAGTATAGGCAAACATCTAAGTAGTGGTCTAAGCCACCATAGCCCTTCCGGGATCCGCCTACACATAACAGGCCATAACAGAAGAATGCTTCTGAACAACATTAATTACGGCGACCGACAAGCCTCACACGTACCGCCACAAATCACATGCATAACTTGATCACGCTGAAGGGACTGACCTCTACCACCAATACGCCACTCAACTGTGATTAACCAATATATCTTCCTTCGATTTACCCCGATTGCCTTAGTAATAACAATAACTCCTTTGAACACATAACACGCTCCACCCGCACTCACCCCGAGTGACCTAGAACCGCAAGACCATGCTGTCTCAAATCTCATGAACCATTTCATACCTTCCTTGTGCGCACATTCGCACCCTCAACTGATATGCCCATTCTGCTAATCCTTCTACGAATCCTAAGTCCTTTCTTATCTTTCTCTCAAGTGCTACACTGCAAGTCAAAACATCATAGAACATTCTGGGCCTCCACTCATAAGCTGCTGCAAAAGCTTGATTCTTAATTGTACTTATAGGCTCGAAATCATTAAGCACCATACTTTACCTCTTTTTGAATCCATTAGGACCGTTACTGAGAGCCACCCGCTCTGACTTGGTCCCGAATATAATCAACTCCATAAATCTTATAACACATTAATACCCTCTCGACGAGGCACCCGGCGGAATCACTTCCTTTGAAACCTGCATTTATACAAGGCATAAATCCCGAATCCTTCCCCAAGTCTGAACATGAGCCAATAAGGCCAACCATAGCATGCATTTCAACAATTCATTAGCTCGAATTACCACTTATGGTCTTTTCTCGTAGCTGAGATAACCCCTCAATATGCTAATAACCAGAAACTTCGCAAGTAGTTAACCATGCAACCCAATCATAGGCGGTGGGACTCTCCCACTTAGCTTGAAGCCATTATTTCACAACTCTGGAACTCACCGGGATTCCTTATCTCTTATTGACATAACTTTGCGCAATCAACCGCCTAAATTCTCGGATTCTCTCTGTAAAACCCCCTTTTTTATACTCTGAATCATCAACCACATTCGCACGACCGATCTCTTTGCTGCATATTAGCCCATACTTCCAATTAAACCCGTAGATTTCAATCGCCAACCACTAAAATCCCAAATCATTCCAAACTCTCCTTAAGGTGCGTAATCATCCTACCACCAAGCCCATATGCAACATCCGTCACTCTCCCACCTTGGGCAAACTCACTTCTTTAATCAACTATTTGACCTTTGCTTCATACACCTGGCCTTTAGGAATTTTAGCCACCGTCTGACACTTTCCACACATCTTTCCTCATCCTTTGCTACTCAGTTGTTGCCTTAATAAAATCTATCTTCGTAGCACTTGAATCCACAAATCGTTACTAACTTTAAATTTTGCCGGAGATCATCTCTCTCGGGCTGCCAATATTATAAATGCCGATTCAACCCTGAACCACCTTGCCTCGCGACATCTAACAGTCGCTTCTTCAATACTGACCTGCAATATCCTGCTCCAAAGGCGAATTGTAGAAGATGCGAATCTAGCACATTCAATAAGGACAACAACACCTCATCATAGAAGAAAATTCCACCACGCTAGCAAATACCGAGTCTTGATACCTTGTCAACCCAAACCTGAACATCCTCTACCTGATTGCTTTTCCCCTGCCGGGAATAAAATACCGAATCTATAGATCATGCACTGAGTAAACCTCTCTTCAAGTCATTCACTGCCTTGACACGCAGGCAAACATCCTACCATCATAACAATACTGCGGAATAATCGCTCATAAGCATCATGGCAACCTGTGCCTAGCCTTAAGGCTCTCTGAAGTACCGCTACTGGGCTGGAACAATAAAACATCCTTCTACAAAGCGACGATAATGATCCGATCAGCTATATCGGGAGAAACATCCCGTATCACATCTGTAGTACCATTACGGTTCTTCATTCTCGATTTATAACAAGCGGTTCGCGTCGCGTAAGATTGAGTAGGAATGAATTAAAGGCATACGCCTCCAAGGATCAAATCGCACGATAAGGAATCAAGAAGGGACGTACTCCTAACAGTCCTACAGCCTCCCGAGGATAAGTATAGACGTCTCCGTACCGATCCGCGAGACTCTACTAGACTTGCTCATGACTCGTGAGACCTACGGGAACCTAGTGCTCTGATACCATATTGTCATGACCCAAAATCCACTAAGGGTCGTGGTGGCGCCGGACACCGATGTCAGGCAAGCCAACTAAAATACTTAATTAGATTCCGAATTTTAACAATTTTGAAAGCCAAGATTTTCCTTTAAATTTCATAAGTAAAAAGAGAACTGCCTCAATTCAAATTAAATAATTAGCAATCAATACAAAATATTTCAAAACCATCCCAGAACCCGGTGTCACAAGTGCATGAGCATTTACTAAGACAGAAATAAAATACAACATCCGTCCGGAATACAGTGGACAGAAACTAAATATATTATGCTGGAAAAGGGACTATACTAGCTGCGGGTCGCCTCGAACAATGCAACTCACCTAGTTCCAGAATCATCCGCGCTGCTACGCCCAATAGGCCACTAACAACACCTGAACCTGTGCAATAAAAATGCACAGAAGTGTAGTATGAGTACGAAAATAACGTGTACTCAATGAGTATCCCGTCTAATCTCGAAGAAGTAGAGACGAGATGGTCGACTTCGACACTTACTAATGGTCCAATAATGATGCCAATAATACATTAAATCGTGGATTTCTATAAACATGATTTTTAATCCAATAGAGGAAAACAAGTAAAAAATTATTTCTTTTATAGGAAATTTCCAAAACTTCTTGTCATTATTTGTCCAAATATTCTCAAGCCATGAAAAGGCAACAACAACTTTAATAAGTTCAAGGCAGCAATACAAGCATGCGCAAATCATGCCGAGGTCGACGGTCCGCTCCAACAGAATGTAAACTGTGCATTGCCGAGGGTCGAAAGGCGCGAACCATAGATGCATCTATTTAATCTGCCGAGGCATTCGGCCCGCTCCAAAATTTAAACACACACAGACAGTCAATTAAGAGTCCACACGGAGCAATTATCCAAAGAAAGTCAATCCTCTTTTAACCATTTAAGAAAAATGAAGTTTAATCCTTTTAGAATTTATTTACTAATTCAATGTGATTTAAGCAATTCAAGTTGTCAATAAGTTCACAAATAATCCCAGTATAACATGCTCTTGGGTCCTAAACTACCCAGACAATAGCATAATAGTAGCTACGCACGGACTCTCGTCACCTCGTGCGCACGTAGCCCCCACAAATAGGAGCACATAACCAATTATTTTACCTATGGGGACAATTCCCTCTTACAAGGTTAGAAAGGAGACTCACCTCGCTCCGAAGATCCAAACCGGCATTCCACGCCCTTCCGAAGACTCTAATTGATGCACCACGCTCCAAACTAGCCAACGGTACGCAAATCTATCAATATATGCTCAATTATTCATTACACATCTAATTTATAGTAATTCCCTAACCCAATCGAAAAGTTGACGAAAAATGCCATCGGGCACCACGTGCCGAATCTGAATTTTTTCGAAGATAAAGATTACCCACTGACCTCACGAACTCAAATATATGATTTTCTCTCAATTCCATACCCAAAATCGTGGCTAAATTCCAAGATTACAAATTTTCTAGGTTTTTCACCAAAACCTCAAATTTATACTAATTTAAGAGTTCAAATCCATACATAATTGATGTATTTAACTCAAAATAGGTGGGGATAACTTACCTTATCATTGATGATGAAAATCCTCTCTTGAAACCCTCCAAGAATCGCCCAAACCAAGAAAATATGAGAGGAAATGGCCAAAATCCGATTTTTAAACATTCTGCCCAGCCCAGGTCCGCCCTTATTCGCGTTCGCGACCCTCCGCTCGCGTTCGCGAAGGCCAATCACCAAGCCCTTCGCGTTCGCGTACAAGGCCTCGCGTTCTCGTAGGCCAAAGACCCCAGGCCCAGCTTTCATTCTACGCGTTCGCGATCTCTCCCCCGCGTTCGCGTAGCAGCCCAAACCACCCCTTCGCGTTCGCGACTTCATCCTCGCGTTCGCGAAGGCCAAATCCAGAAGCCTCCCATTTTCCTCTTCGCGTTCACGAGACTTCCTTCGCGTTCGCGAAGAAGGAAACCAGATACCAGCAACCAGCAGCAGCTTTTTACCAAATTTCGATCCGTTAACCACCCGGAATCCACCCGAGGCCCCCGGGACCCCAACCAATCATACCAACCAGTCCCAAAATACATTACGGACTTGCTCGAGGCCTCAAATCACATCAAACAACGCCAAAATCATGAATCAACCCCCAATCCAAGCTTTATGAACTTTAACTTCAACGATGCTTAAACCTATCAAATCAAGTCCGACTGACCTCAACTTTTGCACACAAGTCATATTCGACATTACGGACCTACTCCAACTTTCGGAATCAGATTCCAACCCCAATATCAAAAAGTCCACTTCCGGTCAAACTTCTCAAAAACCTTCAAATTTCTATCTTTAGCCAAATGGTTCCAAAATGACCTACGGACCTCCGAATTCACTTTCGATCGCGCTCCCAACTCCAGAATCACCATACGGAGCTGCTCCCAGACTCGGAATCCCAAACGGACATCGATATCAGTGAAACGCACTTCAACCCAAACTTATGAAATTTCTTTCAAAATGCTACTTTCCACAATAGGCGCCAAAACGCTCCCGGGTCATCCGAAACCCGATCCGGGCATACGCCCAAGTCCGAAATCATCATACGAACCTGCTGGAACCTTCAGATCTCGATTCCGAGGTCGTTTACTTAAAATTCCAATCCTAGTTAATTCTTTCAACTTTAAGCTTCCGAAATGAGAATTCTCTTTCCAAATCAACTCTGAACTTCCCGAAACTTAATTCCGACCACGCGTACAAGTCATAATACTTGAAATGAAGTTGTTCATGGCCTCAGACTGCTGTACGACGTGCTCGAGCTCAAAACGACCGGTCGGGTCCACTACTAAAAAATCAGGTTTTAGCGACAGACAAATTCTATAGCTAAACAGAAAAATTCGAAGCTAATCTCATTTAGCGACGAATTAGCAACGGATTATCAAGAAATTCTGCTAGCTACGAGTGTTTTAGCGACAGATTAGCTACGACGTTCGTAACTAATTCTAGTTTTTTTTGGTAGTGGTCGTTACAATTTTAGTGAAGGTTTTAACGAGGCACATTATCTGTTGAATAGACATTCAAGGGGGAGTGTTATAAATAGAATTGTATTTATGGTGAATATCTATATTTAGAGAGATTCTAGGGTTCATTGCTGGTGGCTAAGTCACCTTCTCTCTATAAATAGAGGGTTTTATTCTATTGTAATTCATGTCAAATCAATAAGAATTTTCTCTCCCTACTTTTCTCTGCAATACTCTTCTTTCTTCTTTTATTGTTTTATAACATATATATAAATCTTACAATTATAATCAACAACAAAAATAAAATTATCTATGGAGCGATTTGAATTCAAAATATTTGGTCTAGTATCACAAATCTCCTCCCAAACTGTTGTGATCTTTTGCAGGAACGATAGTTAAAGATGTGATAATCCCCATTTTAAGCTAAATAGCTTTAAAGCCTTTTACAATATTTACAAATGTACCTTATAGCAAAAATAATTGTGAAAATACAAATTATTATCGATATATAATGCTCTTCTTATGGAATGCATTTTTAGAAAGCTTTTTTTTTTTTAGAAAAAAAAACTATTTTGCTGAAGGGTTACTTTAATTAATTTGCAATCTTACATTTTTACCGTTTTCGAAACAAATTAAATGCTAACAAAAAGTAATGAGAAAGTTTAAGTGGTTAATGATTGAAAAAAAAAAAAAAGAACACCAATCCTCAAGGACAAAAGTAGAACTATCACTTACATATGTCAGCTGCTGAATTTGGATTCAAGAATTAACTGTTCAACTAACAACTTGATAAAGTAATTAACATATGACCTGCATCACAATACTTTTTGCCCTAAAAATGATCACTTTAACATTAAATGAAAATTCAACTTTTTATGAGCGTCTTCACATTATATTCACAAATATTTATTTTAGTCATCAAATTGTATTCGTGAACATATATTTTTCAAATATTTGGTAAGTGCAAATACAATGACATGTATCGTATATAGAATAAACATACACAATCCAACAAATTAAGTTATGAGAAAATGACAAAATTATAGAAAAATGCCTGAAAATGTCATCAGAGATATTTCGACAACAATACCTGAAATATTTTATCACATTTAGTTGATTTAATGGTGTGCCTATAAATATAGCACTTATTGCAATTGTATCTTAAATTATAATCTTGATAGCTAATGGTTATAATATATACATATTCCTGCGCGAGATAAATCAAATAAGATCTCCTTAACCTGAAAAGCTAACTTGTAATATATTAATATTAATTTTATAAACGATTCCTGTTATTGTGAATAAACCACTACCTTCATTTTTAGAATAACTCGATAAATAATTTTTTGCCGTAGTATTTTTGTTTTCTTTATGTGGGAAGACAATAACACATCTAAAAGTACTAGGCGGTAATAGCCCGTCCCAGCACGGGCCCAATAGCATAGACTTTAACTTATATTTTTTTATCAACTTTGTTTTGATATGAATTGCAGATGGTAAAAAATTGATACATGCATAAAGACGATATTGTACTGATGGATATTATTTACATACATACACAAAATGTCCATTGTTAGATGTTGCTGGATTATTATTTACATACATAAGAGAAAGAATGTTCGTTGTTGGATGTAGCATGGATGGGCGGCGGCACATTCTTTTCATCTATGCGAACAATCTGTTCACATCTATATTATTTGTATATTTGTAAAATGTAGTGCAACCACCATGGTGTGGTTAGGCTCTTTTCTTGTCTGCCTCTGACCAAATTGATATCTGTAGGGATTATTTGTTAATCTAGTCTAGCCAATCTCATTCTTTCTTAATGAAAACAGTAGAGAAAAGGGATAGAAGGTAGACAACTAAATTAATTAACATACCTTCTAAACATGATTTGTTATATATCCCTGTTCGTGCTTCGCCGTAACTTGCAAAAAGTTATAATAGGCTCAAACAATGGCGAAACTAGAAATATTTTCAAGGATGTTCCTTAAAAAAAGTATAAAAAAATCCCGACAAAGAGTGTTCAATATATGTTTATACATCTAAAATCAATATTTTATATATATATAGTGTAATTTTTCACAATGTTGCTCAAACTTAGCATGCTCCAAAAGACTCATGCCAGTATGTAAGTACGCACGACTACTCCACATAGCAACACAACTTGTAATAAATACCTCTGAATTAGAAATTATCCCTCCACTCAAAATGAGATTTATTTTACTAATACAACAAAATTATGCCAGAAACACGTAAAAAAAAAAAAGGGTCGCTGGCAAACGCCCATAATTGTAACAGCCATGTAAGAATTAGTAGTCAGCACGTAGACATAATGAACTCAAGGAATTGGCTAAACATGGTTGATTTCTTCCTTTTTATGTTCCAGAAAAAAAATAAAAGGTCTTTTGCAGAGCAAATGTATAACTGCATTTTGGCTATTTGATATGGATTTGCTTTCACTTTTATCAGTCGGCACACTTCTTCTCTAGTATTCTAGCATTATTTCACCAGCTGCACCAAATTATAGGACGTGAAATTTCATTTAAGATGCTAGCTAGATTTTCCTCTGTTTATGTACAATAGTACTGGGAAATTAAACATCTGGGAGAAGAAGAGAAACAAACTCTTTCTTTTATATGCTCGAACTGAATATAACTCTAGGTATTACCTAATATGTTTTTAGGAAAACAACACCCTGCACAAGCAAATTCAAGTAAGAATTTGTATTTCGAATGCATGAGATTTCATTGAGATGAGTATTGTGAAGATAAAAGAGGAGAACAAAATTACTGAGGTTATAGAAGAAAAAAAAAATACACTGGAGCTGAGTATGAAATTTAATGAGTATATATGAGATTTTACCAAGCTAATTTATCTTAGTTCAATTCTATCAGCGATAAAACTTGCAGTTCTACGAAAACTTCTCAAATTCTTTGCCAAGACACCATATGAGTGAAAGTTAATCTATATTATCTTGAGGATCAAAGAAATTCTATTTAGAGAATAAAACTGAGCCAATTTGGGATATATTTCGTTTTCAGTAAATGAAAATATTACCAGCTTAAAAAAGAGCATCGAAATCTCTACACACAATAAAAGAGTCAAAATAAGAATGAAAATACATGCGTAAGCAATAGAAATTTTTGCTTCTTCCCTGCTCAACTTATCTCAGGCTAGTTTATGTAGCATCCTCAACATGAAAAACTTGATATGCAATGATCAGCTTCTTTGTGCTGATTCTTTTGACTATATAAGGAGATCTCACAACACTCATAATACTTTTTAGACAATATAAGTTTCACAAAATCACCAATTTTAACTAAATCATCCTAATCTTCATCCATAATAACTACCTTAGCCTAATTAATCATATAGTGGCGATTTTTCTAAAGGATCGTGAGATTTCAATTCAAAGACCGAAGATCAAAGCTTAAAGCAATACCTATAAAGTCTTGCTACTTGCATTGACACAATTTTAAAAGCATTCCGGAGAGAAAATACAACAGCTCAAGCTCAAGAACCAATGATGAACCACATCAATCACCCGTAACAAACTTTAATACAATCTCTTCAGAACTTTGGGTGTGCAGCAACCCACAAAAAATGATGACCCATATGCCTTTACCAAGAATGCCTAAACAAAAGTAGCCTTGCCAAATACCAAAAGTAAATATATTCAATTTCAGTGAATAATACCCCAACAAAATTAAGAAAATTTAAAAGAATTAATCACATAAGGGGCAGCAAGAAAAAGGAATCAAAGCAGGAAAGGGCCAAGGATAATGCCAAATATATTAACAGAAAATAGTAAATTTCTATTTGCGCATTTCCTCAAATTCTGAAATAAGAACAATTCAGAAAATGGAGAGGAACATAGAGCAACCAGAGAAGGAAAGGACAGAGTATACAACCCTTGCCAAAAATGATTCAAAAGAACAAAAAAACAAATAGAAAGATTAAAACATTCATCAAATACTTATTATAAAGTAACAAAAGGAAATAGAGAAATGCTCACCAGAATCCAATAATAAAACGAAGACAAAAGATTAATTAATTGGAAAAAAGAAAGAGAGAACTGTTTAACCAAAAAATGGAATTTTAGTCAAAGCTAGAATTTAGAAGAACTCGGGTTACTGATAATCAAGAAAATGTAGAGAAAAGAAGTGATTGAGGAGAGTAAAATGATAATCAAGAAAAAATAAATCAATATATAATGATGTATATGCAGATTCCTAAGCAGGATTTCTCTATGCACAAATATTACAACGTTTAAACATGATGTCCAGAATATGCAAAGATGATATGTTTGTTAGTGTTGTTTAGCCTAAAACAAGATCTCTAAGTGTGCATGGCAGTAGAAATATGATCGCAAAAAACACCGGTTATTAACACATTTAACACACGATTTTGATAGTGATATGATAGTGAAATGGACATGCTGAAAACAATAAGTGTAAGTCCTAGGGAACATGATCTCTAATGCATGAAATGAGTCCTAAGCATGGTTTCTATTGCGCAAGTAGGAATATAAATATAACAACATGTTTTATACCCTTTTAATAGCTAAAGCATGCATAGTCACCCCTTCCCCTTCCACTATCCATCCCCAGAGTTGTTTACAAATTATCACAGATCAATGAATTACATAAGTAAAAATAGAAAATCAAGAAGCTATTCTATAGGGAGCCTCCGATTAGGCCCAGATTTCCCAAAGCCTCTAATGGCCTCATATGCCTCAATTCCATAGACAAATCAGAGTCTAGGTGCATCAAAGTTCCCTAAGGATCTCAAGGATCCCGGGCAGTGCTTACACCTAGACTTAGTAACAAAAGATTGAACAAGTGCAGTGTGGAAAGGCCAACCTCAGTATGCCAGAGTTTAGAAGGTTCTCAAAACGATCCCAAGGCAGTACACATACTAGAGGGGGCAGAACTTATTGACAAAAAGTAGAGTGAGAAATGGTGGACACAAGTTGAAAAGGTTTTAGTAAGAAACTGTATTTAACAGAAGCCCTTTTGAAGTAATTCAGTGAAATAATCGATTCGATTTATCGATAAACCGATTCGAATGCACACCCCTAGACTCGCATCTGCACTCCTTTATATGGCCAGATTCATTCCTTTTGATTCTCGGATATAAATGGCTTAAATAGGTACGGGCATTGTGTTACTTAACTGATGTCCCGTGCTTCATCTCTCTTTGCTTGTATTAGTTGTAACCCCTGTCTCGTGACTAATTATGATTCTTTGACTATTTGACCTATCCATGTGTCTTGACACGTCACCTATATATATATAAATAAAATTTCTCCAATACAGATAGTCCCCCCACTTTCCATTTATTCATCAGTTTGAATATTTGGGAAGTGGATTTCATTAAAGGAGAATTTTTGTCACCATTAATGCTCTGACAGAGTTGACGCCTCACTTGTTACTTCCATTTAATGCGCTGGACATGTGTCATCTTCTTATTGGTCCTACAATTGTGCAGCACTTTCTTAGGCTTTCTTTTCGGCTTCCCTGTTCACGAAGTGTCAGTTATCATTATTATGGACTTTCCATCACTGTACTCTTTCCTTCTGACGGTTGCTCACTAGTATAAATATAACTTCCATCCTTGTCTTCTACCACATAAAGCGTATTGAACACTTTAATTCTTCAAATCTTTTATTCACTTCTTCTTCACTTCAATCTTCTTCGTCATGGCTTCTCCAAACCCTAACCCTAGGAGAACTCCAATTTTAGATAACTTTCCCAATGCTCCCGTTAGGCATAGAAGAGGTGGTGGTAGTAGACTCTGCAGTTTAGGATCTGTTCGTGGTGGTAGTTCACTCACACCTTCTTCTAGTTATGGTCCTTCTTCTATAACTGGAGGTTCCCATTCTCAAAGGTTTTCTTCCAGAAACAAAGAACCCTCTGAGCCCTTACGCGAACCTTTAGTAGAAGAAATAGTTCCAACGGACCTATCTTTTTATCATGATAGGGAATCTCTCAAGACTCAAGGTGCCTCTTTAGATCGAGCTGATACTTATCCTTCTCAAATTACTGAACCTTTAATCCCCATAGTTTGTAGAGATTGTCATTGAAGTGATGATTTCCCCATTATCATTCCTAATCCAAATCAGAAGATCACCTCTTACATCACTGGATTTTCTTTTGTTTATCTGTACCCCTTCACTCTAGGGTTTAAACCAGCCATTGATCCAGTTATTCTAGATTTTTATCGCTTTTTTAATGTTATCTTGGGTCAAATTAGCCCAATCGTTTGGAGGACTGTTGCCTGCTTGAGGCATCTCAGCAATTTGGCAGATGTTAGCTTTACTTTCCCCCATCTAATTCACCTCTACTCTCCTAGGCTTTTCCGCAATGGTGTTTTTACTTTAGCAGCCAGGAGTAAGAGGGTTTTGGTGAGTCCTGAAGACGATAAAGACCGTGGCTGGTATGCTCGGTTTGTTGCTGCTCCCGCTGCTAGTTTAGTGGGTGAAGATAACGTTCCCTTCCCTGAGAAGTGGAACTTTGCACGTAAGTTTAATATCTCTCTTCGTACTTTTCTTCTCGTACCTTTTCTTCTCGTACCTTTTCTTCTCGTGCCTTTTCTTCTAAATTTATTAACTTCTCTAATGCCACTTTTTTATTTTTGTTTTTTAGCAACTATGGGAGTTGTGGAGAATGTGTCCAACTTTCGTAGCTGGGTAGACAAGTTGTTGAAGATCGCTCCAATAGACGGTCGTTCCTGGAAAAACCTTTCCAACCGTTACGGTTGGAAAGTAAAGACTCATGGTAAGAGTTTATGTTTAACTTTCCCGTACATGAATACTTTCATTTATTATTTTGACTTTCCATCCTTCTTTTTATCAAGATTTTCCATTCGAGGGGTTACTGCTGACGCAGTTGTGGCCTACCGTGCCTCTTTAGGTACCTCTTTAGAAAGAGCCCACGAGTTAGTCTTGGGTTCTTCTTCTTCAAAGAGAAAAGCTTCCGAGGAAAAAGATTCTGAAGAGGATGAAGGGGGTTCCCTGGTGATGAGGCCACGTGCTAGAAGACGTGTTACTTCTGATGGTGAAGCTGAAGCCTCGCCTCATCCTTCTCTTTCAGAACCTGATGTTGCCCCGGTGATTATCCCTGATGATGATGATGATACTCCCCATGACACTCAAGAATCTATTGACCAGCTTTTTTCTAGTGGTTTTGGTAGTGGAGACTTAGGGCCTGTTTTGGATGAAGTGCCCTTATCTTCTTTCTCAACCCCCATGCCTGATATTGCTTCCTTGCCTGCCCCAGCTGTTTTCGTACCTTCTTCTACTATTTTGACTTCTTCCTCTGCTCCTTCTTTGTCAACTCCCCCACCTATTGTTCATCATACATATGTGGGTTCATCGAGTAGAAGTGCTGCTATGAGGAGCGTGACTATTGAAGTTCCAGCTGATAGCAGCCTTTTAAGAAAGTCTGGACAAGCAGACGTTTGGCTCGAGCCTTTAATTGGCCCGGTCGAGAAAACCAAACTAGAGAGCCATAGCAATCTGACTTTAATGAATGATATCGTGCATGCCACTTTGAAGGTATTTTCTATTTCTCTTTTTTTTTTTTAAAAAAAAATTCTATCTTTTAGGATTTTCATTTCCTCTTCTCTTTTTTCCTTTAGGCCAATCTTATTGGCACAGAGCTGATGAACAGAATCCCCCTTTTGGAGAAGGTAGCACGTAACTCTCAGTTGGAAGTAGCCAATTGGAAGGAGCAATTTGATGGTGCACAGATTACTATCGAAGATTTACAAGAAAGCAAGAGTACCTTAGAACAACAGGTTCGAGCACTCACTTCTGAGTTGGGGGTCATCAAGGCTTCATCGAGTCAGGCAGAGAAGGAAAGGGAGCGCCTTGAGTCTTCATTTTCTGAACAGTTATCCAAGGCCAGTGAAGAGATCAGGGCGTTGAAGGATCTTTTGAATCAAAAAGAAATTTATGTCGGGGAGCTAGTTCAGAATTTAACTAAGGCACAGGAGGATCTTCGAGCCTCTGTTGATAAGCTGCATGCTTTGGAGAATCCTCATGCCACCCTTCAATCTTCTTATAGTTCTGTCTTGGCTGAGAATGAAGAGCTCAAGAATGAGGTCGCTGCTTGGGAGAGGGATTATGAAATCCTTGAAGAGAAAACTGATGTTGAAGTAAGTTAGGCATTCTTAAATTCACGTCGTGACACCTTACTGGAAATAGGCCAAGAAAGCTTCAACCTGGAATTAGAATTAGCCAAGGTGAATGAAACCATTGAACGAGCTCAACAAACACAAGATTTTTCATCTCCCTAGGTTGAAGCTCCCGTGATTGAAACTTCCGTGGCTGAAACTCCCGTTGTTGAAGTTCCTGTGAACGCTGAAATTGCCACGGGTGTCTCACCTTCCTTAAGCCCAATTGTGCCTCTTGTTGCAAGCCAAGCTGAGACCCCGTCTGTTGGTGCTCCTGTTGCTGTGAATGAAGATCAACCCGCAACCGTTGATGATCCTGCCCAAGTTGAGCCCGTTGATGATCCTTCTTCAGTTCTCTCTTCTTAGTGAAACAATTTACATTGCTTTAAATTCCCTTTTTGCAGGTACCTTTTTGGAAAACTATGTTTAAGGCTCTTGGATTCTTTTGAAAGTTTATTTTAGACAGTTGTAATCAAACCCTTGGTTATTATTTGAGGGTTGATTTTGGAACGAAAGTCCCCAAGTCTTTCATAGGGCAATTTGTATAAACAATTTCACAGTTTTGTGACTAAGTTCTTACTTAGTCTTAAGTACTCAAGAAGTTTTTTATGTTATTGTTTTAACTTCTGTTTGCTTTTATTCTTGCCTTTATTCTTAAGGACTTATAGAATAATTTTGCATTTTTATTATTTGAAAATGCTTCTGTTAATCTCATGATTTAAAATGAGT
The DNA here is from genome assembly GCF_001879085.1 of Nicotiana attenuata. NCBI lineage: Eukaryota > Viridiplantae > Streptophyta > Magnoliopsida > Solanales > Solanaceae > Nicotiana > Nicotiana attenuata. The sequence goes on from NC_031998.1 coordinate 39,840,256, forward strand.
TTTATAAAAGAGGGCCCTTTTATATTTCGACACTTAATGAAGAAGACGTCTCAACTTCATAATGGTGTTAGCATACGATAAAAGAAATAGGAACACACATGTTTCTTTGAATTAACTTGACAAGTTTTTATTTTTAAACTTTGACAAGTTTTAAATAATACTTTACATGTATTTGAATTACATCTATAACTTTCTCGTAACTGTTTTTCTTGTAACAGATTTTTTAAGAAAATAATAAACACGAGGTTTTGTCTTTACAACCCGTTTCATTTTAAAATAACAGATGCAAGGTTTTTCCTCATAACCTGCTTTAGTACATAGCTTTACCCTAACTATAGTAAGGTTTTCTTTAGCCTTGGCTCATGACTTCGTGACTTTTACTCTGCATTTGACCACTTGACTTTTTTCAGGCATGATTTTTCTTCAATCTTCTTTGCCTTCCTTATACATACTTGTGTATACTATGTAGTCCTCCAAGTGTTTGAGTGTTGAAGTATGAAGCCTCGAGCACTTGGTTGTTTCTCTCTTTTGGTCTTTTTCCTGAAAATGAAAAAAACACGGGACTCGGAGTTACGATTTTAGATGAAGTCTGGCTAACCCGTTTGTATTTCTATCAGAATAATTGTAACCCTAGGCCAGGAATTTTAGTTTATTCCTTACAGGTCGTGACTCATCATTTAGTACGGGTTAGGTTTTTGCCTAGCATCTAAAATCTTTAGTAAAATTTTAATAAATCAAAAAATAAACTTTAAAAGATGGATACCTGATCGCGGGTATTCTTAGAAATAATATCTTTTCAAGCGAACAACATTCCAATGTGAAGGTAGCGCTTTACCATCTATTGTTTCCAGTTCATATGCTCCTTTGCCAGCAATACCACAAATTCGGTAGGGTCCTTCCCATGTTGGACTTAATTTTCCCGTATTAGCTGCCTTTGTGGATTGAAAAACTTTTTTGAGCACAAAGTCCCCTATTTTAAAAAATCTAAGGCGAGCTTTCCTGTTGTAGTACCGTTCTATAACTTGCTTTTGTGCTGCCATTCTTACCAACGCAGCTTCCCTTCTTCCTTCGAGTAGATCGAGATTCACACGCATTTCTTCATTATTAGACTCTTCAGTTACGTATGTGAACCTTGTACTTGGATCTCCTATTTCAACTGGAATTAAAGCCTCTGCTCCATAAACCAATGAAAATGGTGTTTCTCCCGTACTTGTTTTTGTTGTTGTACGGCATGCCCATAAAACACCGGGTAACACTTCTGGCCAATTACCTTTTGATTCTTCCAAACGTTTCTTTAAATTATTAATGATAACCTTGTTTGTTGACTCTGCTTGCCCATTACCTACTGGATGATAAAGTGTGGATGTAATCCTTTTAATTTGCCAACTTTGAAAAAATTCTGTGATTTGTGCCCCTATAAATTGAGGTCCATTGTCACATACGATCTCCTTGGGTACACCGAATCGACATATGATATTCTGCCAGATGAAATCTCTGACCTCCTTTTCTCGTACCTGTTTGAAGGCTCCTGCCTCTACCCATTTAGTAAAATAATCAGTAAGCACGAGCAGAAATTTTACCTGTCCTGTGGTAATGGACCCACAATATCCATTCCCCACTTCATAAATGGCCAAGGTGCGATGACCGGATGTAACAACTCCGCAGGTCTATGCATATTGTTCCCGTACCTCTGACATTTATCACATTTGACCACGAAATTTTCTGCTTCTTCTTCCATTTTAGGCCAATAATAACCTGCCCTAATCAAGGTTCTTACCAATGATCTTCCTCCGGCGTGATTTCCACAATGCCCCTCGTGTATTTTCCTCATTACATATTCTGTTTGAGAGGGTCCGAGACATCTAGCTAAGGGGCCACCGAACATTTTTTGATATAAATTACCTTGATTTAAGCAGCAACGAGCAGCCTTTCTCCGAAGTGTATGAGCTTTTTTGTTGTCATAGGAACGGTTCCATACTGTGTAAAAACAACAATCTTGTTTCTCCAATCCCAAGTTAAATTATTAAAATTTACCTCATTTTTGTCAAGATCAAGAGCTGAATGAAATAGATAAATAACTGAGGCACTTACATCGCTTGTCACATCAGCTGCAGATGCGAGATTAGCTAAAGCATCTGCTTCGAGATTCTCATCTCTTGGTACCTGCGTAACTTTCCAGGTTTGAAATTGCTTTATTAGTTCTCGCACCTTTTCTAAATATTGCTGCGTCCTGGTTTCCCTGGCTGTATAAGTCCCCAGCATCTGGTTAACCACGAGCTGTGAATCGCTCTTTATTATGATTTGATTTACTCCCAGTTCTCGAGCTAATTCCAAACCTGCAATCACAGCTTTATACTCTGCTCTTTGTTAGTTATTGAATGACATTTAATTGCTTGTCGTACAGTTTCACCCGTAGGTGGTACCGAAATAATCCCTAAACCTGCTCCTTTCACATTAGATGAACCATCAGCGAATAAAGTCCAAATTCCTGGATTAGCTCCATTAAGTATCTGTACTTCTTTTTCTGTTTCCAATTGCATCCCTTGGCTAAAATCAGCCACGAAATCAGCTAATACTTGTGATTTTATAGCAGTTCTAGGTTGGTATGTGATTTCATATTCACTTAACTCTATAGCCCATTTAGCCAACCTACCTGATAACTCATACTTATGTAATATATTTCGTAAAGGATATGCGGTAACTACAACAATTGGATGACACTGAAAATAAGGTCTCAATTTCTTAGATGCCATGATTATTGCAAGAGCAAGCTTTTCTAATTGAGGATACCTTGTCTCCGCATCTAATAGAGATTTACTAATATAATAGATGGGGGATTGTTTACCTTGTTCTTCTCGAACCAAAACAGCACTTACCGCTACTTTTGAAACAGCAAGCTAAATAAGTAGTCTTTCCCCAACCTTTGGTTTTGCGAGCAAAGGTGGATTTGAAAAGTATGCTTTCAAATCTCTGGGTGCCTGTTGACATTCTTCATTCCATTCGAAATGATCCTGCTTTTTAAGGGCTGAGAAGAATCTAAAGCATTTCTCTGATGACTTAGAAATAAATCTTCCCAAAGCTGCAATCCTCTCTGTTAGTCTTTGAACTTCTTTCTTACTTGAAAGTACATCAGGGATTTCCTCAATGGCCTTAATCTTTGCAGGATTTACCTCAATACCACGGTTAGAAACAAGAAAACCCAAAAACTTACCTGATGCAACACCAAATGCACATTTTTCAGGGTTTAATTTCATATTAAATTTTTGCAAAATCTTAAACGTTTCAGAAAGATGCGATATATGGTCTACTGTATGTTGTGTTTTAACGAGCATATCATCTATATAAACCTCCATAGTCTTTCCCAAATGTTCTTGAAACATTTTGGTAACTAACCTTTGATACGTTGCTCCTGCATTCTTTAAACCAAAAGGCATTACCTTATAGCAATAAGTCCCCCTGTCTGTTATGAATGATGTTTTTTCTTCATCATCTGGATCCATTTTAATCTGATTATAACCTGAATATGCATCTAAAAAACTTAACAGTTCGTGCCCTGCAGTAACATCAATTAGTTGATATATATGAGGTAATGGAAAAGAATCTTTAGGACAAGCTTTGTTAAGGTCTGTATAATCTACACAAACTCGCCATTTACCATTCTTTTTAGGTACCACGACAGTGTTAGCTAGCCATTCAGGATACTTTACCTCATGAATAGACCCATTCTTTAATAATTTGTTCACCTCATCGTGAATCACCTGATTTTTAAAAGCGCCTTGCTTTCTTTTCTTCTGTTTGACAGGTGGGCGAGATGGATCTTCATTTAATTTGTGAGTCATTACCTCCGGTGGTATACCTGTCATATCAGAATGGGACCAAGCAAGACAATTTGCGTTAGCTTTTAAAAATTCAATCAACTTGCGTTTCATCTCTGGGCTAAGATTGGCGCCTATGTATACTTTTCTTTCTGGCCAGTGTACAAATAAAATTACTGCTTCCAGCTCTTCTATTGTAGTTTTGATGTTTTCATTTTCTTCTGGCTCTTGAATGAAATCAGGTCTTGAATCCATGTCTATTTGCCCTGAATCAGCTGAGGTTGATGTTGTGTTATCCTCAACTGGACTCTGTAATTGCTATTTCTCTTCACCTTTCTCATTTGAATTCACCACGGAGTTGATGCTCCTGGTTGTTTGTTGGTCTCCCCTAATTTGACATATTCTCCATGGTGCTGGAAATTTAATAACTTGATGCAAAGTTGATGGAACAACATCCATGTCGTGGATCCATGGCCTACCAAGAATTATATTGTAAGCCATTTCCATTTCTACTACTTGAAATTTTGTATCCTTGACAACACCTTCCGCAAATGTAGTAAGCATCACTTCCCCTTTTGTTTCCACACTAGAATTGTCGAAACCTGACAAAGTATGCGCTTTCGGCACTAATTTCTCTTCTGCTTGCATCTCACGTAGCACTCGTAACAAAATAATGTTCACGGAACTACCTGGACCAATTAAAACCCGTTTGACGTTAGTATCATGTATGAGTAAAGATATTACCAGTGCGTCGTTATGTGGAGTCAATAAACCCTCAGCATCTGCATCATCAAACTTAATATTTTCTTCTTCTAACACATGCCGCAGCAGCTTCCCGTGGGTAATTGTTACTTTTGAAATTTTGTTAGCTGTGGTATATGATACATCATTGATGTTTTCGCCCCCGCTTATAACGTTAACTGTTCTTTTGGGAGAAGGTGGTTTTGGTGGCTCCTGCCTGTTTTTCATGTACGCCTGTTTACCTTTCTCACTGAATAACTCAGTAAGATACCCTTGTTTTAGCAAATGATCAACTTCTCCCTGCAAAAATCTGCAATCTGCTGTTTTATGTCCATGATCGTTGTGGAATTCACACCAATGATCGGGGTTTCGCCTGTTTGGATTTGATCTCATCTCCTTTGGCCTTTGGCCATCGTACCTTATCTCCCATGCTTCTTAAAATAGCTACGAGTTCAGAAGTGCTTACGTTGAAATTGTAACCACCAAACCTTGCCTTTAGACTTCCATCATCGTCTCGTGATCCGCGTGTGTTTCGATCATTCCCAAATCTTGAGGTCGAGCCTGATTCTTTATTCCTTGATCTATGATCGTACCTCTGATTGTCTGGCTTTGATCGTGAGTCTCTTCCCGCAGGTCCCATATATGGCTCGTACCTATTTTTACCAGATCTTTTTTCATTTTCTGCACGCCTTGAGCTTACTTTTTCTTCTTTTTTATGTCGTGAAATAATATCTTCTTCAATCCTCATCTTCGTACCATATCTGTTGTAAACATCATTCCACGTTGTTGCTGGGAATTGTCGAAGGCTTTCCTTGAGTCGTCTCGTAGCTTCTGAACTCTTCTCATTCAAATTGCTTGCAAAAGCTATGGCTGCCCAATTGTCAGGTACCCGTGGTAATGTCATTCTTTCCCGTTGGAATCTGTCCACGAATTCTCTCAGTAGCTCTGAGTCCCCTTGCTTGATCTTGAATATATCTTCCATTCTTTTTTCAACTTTTTGAGCTCCCGAGTGTGCTTTGATAAAAGAATCTGCAAGCTCAACAAAAGAATTTATAGAATTTTCGGGTAAAAGAGAATACCATGTTAACGCTCCTTTAGTGAGCGTTTCACCAATTTTTTTGACCAAGACTGATTCAATCTCCCGCTTAGTCAGGTCGTTGCCCTTAACGCTTGTTGTAAATGCAGTAACGTGATCTCGCGGGTCCGTTGTCCCATCATACTTTGGAATATCAGGCATCTTGAACTTCTTTGGAATTGGGAGAGGGGCGGCACTTGGCTTCCAGGGCTGTTGAGAATACTTATCCATATCTACCCCTTTGATCACGGGCGGTACCCCGGGTATTTGCTCTATACGGTCACCTTGCTCCTTGAGCTATTTCTGCAATGTTAGTACTAGATTTTGTAAATCAGAATTAACGGGATTACCTGGTTCTCCCTTCTGTGTTTCACTGGGGGTTCCACCGCTACCTGAATTAACTAGTCCAGAACGAGGATTCTCCAAAGTATTATTATTCGGAGTAGGTGTGGGCGGAGCAGCAGGTAATTGACTAACAAAAGCTTGTAAAGCCTTGTTGACTTGAGTAGCGATAAGTTTTTGTAAAGCTTCATCCATAGCTTCAGCATTTTCAAATTGAGCTTGTCCATCTGTGTGAGATCCCTCAGGAGTTCCTTCACGAGATCGTCGTGGAGAACCTTGTGGAGAAGGAACTAATGCATTATTGTCTCGCAGATCTCCCTGAAGTTATTGGTTTGTCTGGTTTTCTTGGTTTCCTTGAATGTTGTCATTGTTGTTCGACATAGTTGACGCAACAAAGAGAATCAAGTTAAGATATAACTGATTATCAGATTTCCGGTAACGGAACCAATTTATTTAACCAAAAAATGGAATTTTAGTCAAAGCTAGAATTTAGAAGAACTCGGGTTACTGATAATCAAGAAAATATAGAGAAAAGAAGTGATTGAGGAGAGTAAAATGATAATCAAGAGAAAATAAATCAATATATAATTCCCCCAATGTTTCGTGTCTACAACTAATCGTATATCTCCTTTTTTATAGCTACTTTTGAAGATATCCGTTTTATTCTAATTATAATGAGGCTATTATGAGACATTAAATGTATTAAATGATCCGTTACACAATCATTACATAAGAAATATATTCTCTAACGTATTCAGTATTTAATACCCATCAAATGGTCGCATCTGCACTCCTTTATATGGCCAGATTCATTCCTTTTGATTCTCGGATATAAATGGCTTAAATAGGTACGGGCGTTGTGTTACTTAACTGATGTCCTGTGCCTCTTTATCTTTCTTTGTTCGTATTTGTTGTAACCCCTATCTCGTGACTAATCATGATTCTTTGACCATTTGACCAATCCATGTGTCTTGACACGCCACCTATATATATATATATAAATAAAAATTTTCCAATACAAGAACCTTTGTTGAAAAATTAGCAACCCAAGAAAGCACAGAGGAGAGAGCAAAAACGCAAGTCCAGAAGAGAAGAAAATGAAGGGAAAAAGAAAGGAAATCTGTACGTGTTGGCAGCAAGAATAAAAGCCACGTAAACATAGTGGCTCCCAAATTTCTATCATCTGTACACATACAAAAGCTAATAGACATAATGACTGAACTATCCTCAACTTGGGTTTTAATTCCTTTAAGCACACAGGTCGAAACCTGTGGCTTTTCTATATAATTAAAAATCATAAGTAACCTTGTTTCTGGTGTACGTAGTTGGTATGATTTTTGAAACAAAATATTTTTTTCCTAACACCGTATAAGTGTTTGTTATGATACTATCTTTTGTTCTTCGAAACTGAGTTTCAATTGAATAAAAGAGTATATATCGAAATACAAGTTCATACAACTTTTGAAAGAAAAAATATATATCTTTTCAAATCACCATACTTCGTTTGTTATGATTTCATTGTTTTCATCTTCCTCACAACGAAGCTGAATTCCATTTGAAAGGAGTAGAAATTATATACATAAATATAACCTTACATTTAAATTATAAATATGATGTAAGGTTATATTTATGTATATAATTTAAATCCTATTTGAAAGGAGTAGAAATTAATTTTTGTGGTCATTTTTCTTCCACAAGATGATAGTGTGTTTTGTATGATGAAAATAATTTTTCTTGTTCGGGTGTGATTCCAAGATCTAGCTTTTAGTTCACAAATGTAATGGAGGTGTAAAAATTTTCTCGGGTTGGACGGAGATTAGCCCTCAACTGTAAAAGCAGAAGGGAGCTTGATTGCAAGACCACAATATTCAGAGTTTACTTCGATTTGGTACCGCTTTTGTGGCCTGCACCAAAACAATACTTTACCCAAGATGTTAAGTTAACTGTTGCGCCTCAATGCATTTCGAGAAGAACCAGCTAACTCTGGGTTCGAGTGGCATTTCACCTGTACGGATAAAGATCAAAGATCTTAAGCGGCCAATCTAGCATAACAACTCAAAAGATAAAAAAAAGTATCACTAATCTCTTCATGTTCGTTTCAAGCTCGAAGTAGTTTCAAAGAAACTAATTTTTACCAAAAGATAAAAACTACTCTCTGATTTGCTAACACCAATATCAAAATTTAATAAAATATTTTTTTCGAAAAAAATATTCCACTCTTCAACAAAAGTAAAAATATTTTCAGGAAATTTCTCTTCAAAGAATAAATCAATTCAAAATATATTTTCCAATAAACATTATCTTCATACGAAAACACTATAGTGAAAATATTAATAAGTTTTTTGAAAAAATAAATCAGTTTTCAAAAGTCAAAACCAATCATGATTTTGAGAAGGCAGAATAGCTTAGGAGACACTTGTACTTGTTTCGATTTGTCATCCCGGTCCCTACACTTCATAAAGTTTCATCCAGACACTTCAACTTAATCAAAACAAGACTTTTAAACACCTCCGAAATCGTGTGATGTTCACTTGCTTGACGTGGATGACAAATCGGCATCCACATCAGATTATATGCCAAAATAATATTATTTAACAAAATTATAATTTCATAAATAAAAAATAAAATAAAAAAGCAAAAAATTAAAATTAAAATTAAAGAAAACCCCTCCTCCCTTCTTCAAACCCACCTACTCAAAAGAATAACCCACCTGCCAGGCTCCTCCACCATGAGTACCACTACTTCCTTCACTCCTCTTTTAAAGAAAATTATCTATCCATGAAAAATACATGAGCAGAGAATTAAGTCTTTTGAATTTTGACTTATTCTTCTACCCCAATTTGAAAGGGCTGTAAAAAAAATTTGAAAGCTAAACCACTAGAAAAAATGAAGGGGTCATAGAGAAGAGAAGATGACATGATGGAAGAAGAAATACACGCCAAGAAGAAAATCTAATAAAAGAAGGATTTAAGAAAGACGAAGAAAAAGGGGAAGAGAGGGGATCTAAAGAAGAATACGAGGAGAAGGGGGGGGGAGAGAACTTCAGTAAATTATTCATTTTGTCCACTTCAGCCATATCAATGCCACATAAACTCGGTCAACGGTCAGAAGGGTTTAAAAGTCTTGTTTTGATTAAATTAAAGTGTTTGAATGAAATTTTATTGAGTGTAGGAACCGGAATGACAAATCAAAACAAGTACAAGTGTCTCCCAGACTATTGAAATGATAGCAATAGATGGTGTAAGTGTAACTTCGTGAAAGTTTTGGGGTGCTACTGCAATTTACACTCTCACGGTACAGTATGCCTGTTTTAGTCGCAATTTAGCGTTATGCTAAAGCAACGCTGCACTAGTTACTTCTACTCCTACTCAGAGCACAAGTCGGTCACAGCTTCTACTCCTATATATTTGACTTCTCGTTCTTCCTTTCACTTTTCCACTCTTCCGCCACAAGAACAATGGCTGATAGCTCAAATACTTCCAGTAGCACCGCCGCAACTACGACGGGAAACCCGCCGGAAATCAGAAGCTGGGCAGACGAAGCCGACGAGATCGATCAAGCCGAGAAATCTTCAGCCGCTAATGAAAACGATAGCGCCGAGCCTCAAATCGGATCTCTACAAATCGATGAGTCCAAAAGAGTCATAAATTCCACTCTCGATGATCCAGAAGATTCCAGAATAGAAGCCGTACGCTCCCCCTCACTGAATTATAGCTTGCATTAAGTTGATTTTGTTATACTAATAACTAAATTAAGGTTTAATTGATGAAATATAGGTTACATCTGGCGACACGATGTATAAATCAGCTAAGAGATTTGAGGATTTGAACTTATCTCCGGAGTTATTGAAAGGATTATATGTAGAGATGAAGTTTGAGCGACCTAGCAAAATTCAGGAAATTAGTTTGCCCATGATTCTTACGCCGCCCTACAAGAATCTAATTGCTCAGGCTCATAATGGTTCTGGTAAAACTACTTGCTTTGTGCTTGGGATGTTGAGTCGGGTTGACCCTAAGCTTGCTGCCCCTCAGGCTCTCTGTATCTGCCCAACCAGAGAATTAGCAATTCAGGTTTGACATTAGTGCGACTCTTTGTCCCTTTTTGTTTGGATTTAAGTTGTATGTGCTGAAAATGCCAATCGAAAACTTATATGCACGCTGTAATGAATTTTTGACAGTACCAAAACAAAAAGTTATATGCAATGACAATGTAATAAGTTCTTTAGAGCATCATCTAATAAATTCTGTATGTGCTGAAAATACCAATCAAAAACTTATATGCACACTGTAATGAGTTTTTGACAGTTCCAAAACAAAAAGCTATATGCAATGACAATGTAATAAATTCTTTAGAGCATCATCTAATTTAACCTGCAGAATATGGAGGTTCTGTTGAAGATGGGGAAGTTCACTGGTATAACATCAGAGTTAGCTATCCCAGCAGATGCAGCCAATTACATACCAGTTTCAAAGCGGCCCCCGGTTTCAGCACAAGTAGTAATTGGCACACCCGGAACTATAAATAAGTGGGTGACAGCAAGGAAATTGGGCATGAGTTGCATGAAAATTCTCGTATTTGATGAAGCGGACCACATGTTGGCTGAGGTAACCGATTTCTATCTGCATTGTTCCTTTGATCACCCCATATATTGATGTTAATGGTCATACATGTATTTTCTTAAAATCAGTTCTCTTTTTTTTGTGTTTGTTGGTGTAAACATTTAGGATTTAGCGTTTGGTTTCTTAGATGGAAGGTAGTGTTGAGCTTAATGAGCTAATTTTCTGAATGTTAAATTGTCAATCGTCATGTTTTAGGGACTCTGCTCTAAATGTTAACAATTTGTGCTTTGACCTGTTATCAATGACTTCCTTTTTTTTTTTTCTGGTGACGCGTGTGTGAGCACATTCTTTTTATGTTTTGTGATTGATCCTCCAGTATTTTTGTATTCAAGGTTACCTGCACTTGTTGCTAGGAGGAAAGAATATTGTTAGCTTTGCAGACAAATTCTTAGAAATTTAAACTTTTTTTTTTAATGACATGCCTTACTCTGAAGAAGGAACTGACATACTAGAAGTAATCTCGAATTTAGTATGTAAATTCTGCATTTCCTGGATACAATTATTTGTTTCATACGCTAGCTGGAATATTCGCATAAACATGAGGCTATCTTTCATGACATGTCAAGTGTGCTATAAAAGATAATGCTCCATGTCATTAGCTTTTCTGCTTTTTGCCCCACAATGCAGGATTCTCATTGAGTAACCGGCCTAGTATTTATTGAAATTGTAAAATGGTTTAAAGTTGGGAGGCAATACATAATTCATCTATCTCAGGGTTGATGTAAATTACTACATAGTTGGCAGACAAGTTGTTTGCTGGTCCAATACTAACTATGAATTTGGAGTGGGGTGCTACTGAAAAACAAAATGTATTGACTGCGGAAGATGAAAGCACTCCAGTATTAAGACATTGTCTGAATTTCATGCTCGGTATCTGATTGCTTATTAATGTTCTTCTTTGTGCACAGACTGGTTTTCAGGATGATTCCATAAGAATAATGAAGGCAATTGTCAAAGCCAGTGCTGACAGCCAGGTTGGTGAAAGTTTGGCCTTTGTTCTTTCCGTATTTTCAGTTAAAGTTACCTGATGATGGAATTCTCTTTGGGGGGTTTATTGCTGCTATTAATTATAGCTTTGTTTGTAAAAGAGTCTGAAAATATTAGAGATCACATGCAGAGATGATGCTCTCAATTGTTGAGCCTTAGAGTGGCGCATTGCATTTTTAACTATTACAGAAAGAAGTGGTTGCTTGTGTTGTTAATACTAAAGAAGCTTGCTGACTCTATAATTTTACCAAGTATTGAACTATAATTCCAATGTTTTCGTGCCACGTCTTTGCAGAAGGATGACTCATATTTTAAAGATGATTACACTCCCCTGGAAGACTTAATACTTACCTCCTCCCCCAAATAAATAATGATGTGCTATGGTGCTAGAAATGAGAACTTAGTTTATAGGGGGCTAGGTTAAATGTTGTTCTGCGGTGGTAGAAGTAAGATAGTATTAGTTCCTGGACTGGACCGCAGAGCTAAGGTGTGTGGCTTATTTAAGCTAGGCATGCATAAGTTAAAACTTATCTTTGTGACCAACTGCCTTGTTGTTAGACGATGTGGCAATATTGCCAGTAATTTTTGCACTTATCTTGTAGCTTCGTATTCCTAGTCCCTTTGCTATTACAAGCCGTGCTATTTGTTTCTGTTATCTTATTTCCTTGCCATTGTTACTGTTTGTTTATTGTGTTTTTTTCACTGTTCTTGAGCCGAGGGTCTATCGGAAACAACCTCCTCTCTTCCTTCATAAGGTAGGGGTAATGTCAGCGTGCACATTACCCTCCCAGACCCTACTTTGTGGGATTGCAGGGTTTGTTGTTGTTGTTGTTGTCTTTGTGACCAACTGACTATGCATCCTCAAAGGAAAGAGAAAATTTTGCATACATACTCGAATTTAGCATGTCAGAATCACAAATCAAGGTGGCACTATTTTCTTTCAAGTGACATTGGTGCTCTCCTAATTCACTAGGATACCTGCTACCTCCCCCAACAGAGGTACCAGGTAAATCTTTCTACCAAAGGCTTAGACATATGGGAATTTGGCCTACTAGGGTTTAAACCCAGGTCTCCCATGGTCTATTCCAGCTCTAGTGAGTGCTAGGTGGCACCGTTGGGTGCATCAAATTGACATTATGTTGACATAACTAATTCAAATACTTCAAATATTTTTTGAGGAATTTGATGACTGCATGAGATATAGAATCAGCCGGTCATATTTGTTGCTCACAAGTAATGGAAAGCAAACATTGTTTGTGTCGAGTTATAGGTGGAATTTTCAGTTCGTCTTACCTTTCATTACATCTCCTGAAAACAGAGCAAGCGGCTGTAGAGATTTGGAGAATAGTGGCTGCTGAATGTTTCCTCTATGTTTAGGGCTAGGGATTGGGATACCATACTACTTCTACCAATGTTCAAAACTTTACATCCTCATATAGTGAGCGAGTATAGTCTGAGACTTAATTTAAAGTGTACTTTGTGGAGCTGGTTAACACCTGAGTTTATTTTAGGCAAGAAGGGGATGGGACGTGGTGGGCGGCGGATGGGTCTGTGCTAATTTTTGTTTATAATATGTTCTTGCTGGTAAGCATCCGTTGTTGGGGCGATTCGTTAGAAAAAAAAACTGATGTTCAACTTTTCTTTTTCATCATCTCAATTTGTAGGTGCTTCTGTTTTCTGCAACTTTTGGGGAAAATGTAAAAGCCTTTGTGACAAAAATTGTTAGAGATCTTTTCGTGAAAGATTACAACCAGATGTTTGTGAAGAAAGAAGAACTTTCGCTGGATTCAGTGAAGCAGTATAAAGTGCAGTGTCCGGATGAACTTTCAAAGGTCATGGTGATTAAAGACAAAATACTTGAACTAGGACAGAAGGTGGGTCAGACAATTATATTTGTTCGTACAAAAAACGGCGCGAGTATGTTGCATAAATCATTGGTTGACTATGGATATGAAGTGACAACAATTCAAGGTGCTTTGAAGCAAGAAGATAGAGACAAAATAATCAAGGAGTTCAAAGAAGGATTGACACAAGTTCTTATATCAACTGATCTTCTTGCTCGTGGATTTGACCAATCTCAGGTAAGTTTACATTTGAGTCTTTCCGGTTGCCAGCCAATATATGATATAAAATAAAAGTAAGGTTCTTTTGGATGTGTAACTTGTTTCATAGCAATGGTATCTGATTTTTGTAAATGGTTTCTTGCTTTCTGTTTTGTTGTCAACATTTAGAAGCCCTAAAAGCTACTACAATCTGTTCGCAGGTTAATTTGGTGGTTAATTATGATCTCCCGGTGAGACATGAGAGTCCATCAGAGCCAGATCATGAGGTATACTTGCATCGGATTGGTAGAGCTGGGCGTTTTGGCCGCAAAGGTAATATGTTTCCACTTTTTTATGCATGCTTCCCTGCTGTTGTCAGTATCTATGCTTATTTATCACATATATTATTTATATATATTATGTTATATTATGATATTACAAATCATTTATTACAGTGTCTGTGGTGCATTTGTCAAGAGCATGGAAGAAATTAAGGAAATAGACATGAATATAATAACGAATCAATAATTATCAAGGGACATATGTTTAGCCTGAAATACTGAGATGTTCGGTCTTGAAAAAGGGATTTCAGTTTAAGCGTTAATTGAGAGGTTGTAATTGTTTTAGGAGTTCACCAGGATGAGATCCCCTTGAGAACACAGAGATATGTAGGGAAGAAGCACTTCAAAATATGTATATGAAAATTTCTGGACTGCTTTTGTTAGTATAGAAGTTTTCAAGCTTTCCAATTTAAAAAGAATCATTTAATATGTACTCGCTAAGAAAATCCATGGTGACATGAAAACAAGATTTATTCCCTTACTATTTATTCTTCTTTTTTGATTTTTCTGTTTGAGAGTAAAAGTATTTTTTGCTGATAGTTGTAGAATTTACTGTTTAAAATATTAGTAGTGTTTATCAGTAGTATCGTAGAAATAAGACAAACAATCAGTGACGCCATTCCAAGCACAGAGAAAAGATGCTAACTGACAAGAACTACTGACTCTTAGTGACAAAGGAAAGGACATGCTGGACTGCACATGTATAAATTAGTGCAAGAGTAAGGTGTTTGCCCTGTGACACAGGAGCAGCATTGGTTCCCTGTAATTGAAGATTATTGGCTACCCATGAAAGAAACTTCTTAACCTGATGAACTGCAATAGATATACATTTGCAATAAGATGGTGGCTTGGCGAGATAACAGATAGATTTGTGTTAATTCGTCCGATTATAGAATATGACTGAGATGAGCCATATATAATTGTTACCTAGTTATGGAACGTGCTTAATATGAGTTTCCTTTTGTGTTGAGCAGGTGCCATATTCAACTTGCTCTGCAATGACCGGGACGACATGCTAATGTCAAAGATTGAGAATCATTTCAACAGTCAAGTGACGGAGGCATGTATCTACTGTTTGCATTACTGCATCTTGGGCTTTGCTTTATTTCCGACATTTAGGATCTTACCTGCTATTGTTCTAGGGTTAGGTCATACCTGCTTATGTTCACGGTCTTCTGAACTAATGCTGGAATAGTAACATGATTAACCAATAAACAGGGTTGGTGAATTTTTTGTCTGAAACTAGTTTAAAGTATATTTCCCCAGTTAATTCAAGAGATTGAAAAACCTGTCGCTTTAGAATCTCTCCACTTTATTTGTTTGGGGGTGGGGCGGGGGGTGGGTTGGGTGGGGGTGGGATGCAAATTCACTATAGTAAAAACTTCTAACTGTTATTCCAGTTTGATACAATTACAAGTAAAATGTTTATGCAGATGCAATTCGAGATAAAAGTAAGACAAATAAACCATTTACCTTATGGTCGAATGCGACATTTGCGGTATGTTATTCACCCAAAAAAATAAAATAAAGAATCTGGCCTATTTCTCCAAAAAATTGAAAAAGAAAACATCTTCTGGAAAAAACCGCATGATTCCCTTCAATAAGGAGTTCAGGAGTAGCTTTGTTGACTAGAATTTTCTTATATACATTGTTGTGATCTGCTTATATTTAAAAAAAAGAGCATATCGTGCTTAGTGAAACCGGAGTTACAAGACCCAAAAAAGGAACAAATAAAAAGATAGTCCTGTGCTAGTTACCGAGATCCCAAGATGTCAACTACAGAATCTACATTTTCTGTTAGAGCTTCTTTGCACCAAAAATGAAACAAAAATATACAATTCATGATGATCTTGTGATCAGAATTTGCTATTCCTTCAAAACATCTGAAGTTCCTTTCCTTCCAAATTGTCCAACAAATGCATGCAGGGACCATGTTCCACCAAGACTTCTTCCTTAATAGGTTGGCTGGATTATTCCAGCATGCTATCATTTCTGCGGTTGTCCTGGGCATTGTCCAATTTAGACCTTTCAAACTCATAAACAGCTGCCGTAACCTTGCTGGTTACTCTACAATATAGAAACAAGTGACTGTTGTTTTCAACTCCCTCTCACACATAAAACATCTTACTATCATGTGTTAAGACAGCCTCCTTGACCACTAAACCAGCAGAAACATGCCAATTTGAAAGGGATGTTCACCTTCCAGATGTGCTTCCAGTGCCAAGGCCCAATGTGCTATATAATCATATCTGTTCAGCACCCCATAGACCGACTTCACAGAGAGAACTCCTCTGCTATTCCTTTTCCATATTAGACTGCCCTCTCCCCCGCCCTCCTCCGCGCGCGTCGCGTCGTCGTCGTCGTCGTCGCGTCGCGTCGCGTCGTCGTCGTCGTCGTCGTCGTCGTCGTCGTACGTACGTACGTACGTACGTACGTACGTACGTACGTACGTACGTACGTCGTCGTACGTCGTACGTACGTACGTACGTCGTACGTACGTACGTACGTACGTACGTACGTACGTACGTACGTACGTACGTTCGTAACGTCGTACGTACGTACGTACGTACGTACGTTCGTACGTTACGTCGGTTAACGTACGTACGTACGTACGTTACGTTAGTACGTACGTACGTACGTTACGTTTAGTTAACGTTACCCTACCTTCCTACCACCACTAAACCAATAACCTTACTTAACTTACAACTCGTAGTTAGTAACGTAAGGACCTACCGTTCCGTACCGACCTAAACCCTAACGAACCAGAAACCAAGTACACGACTTACGTAAAGGTACGAAGGTTCTACCGTTACCACGTTACACGTTGCGTTCCTACGTTCGACGTACCGGACCCGAACGACCTAGGTCCGTACTATTAATACTACTATACTTCGTTCTAGTCCACCCACCTACGACGACCGTACCTACACGACGAGAACGACCTACTCGCTACGTTCCTTTCCTCCTTATACGTTACTACGCCTCGTACCCCCCCCTCCCCCCCCACCCCCCCCCTTTTACCCCCCCCCCCCGGTTTTTTTTTTCCCCGGGGGCGGGGGGGTCGGGGGAGAGTGTCCTGCTCTACGGTGTACCTTTGAAAGCCTCCCACAGTTTTAGAAGTTCAGTCGCGCTAGCAACCTCCCAATCGTTTAGAAGTCTTCTGAAGGTAAAATTTCACCCTTGTTGGCTCTAAGTCTCTGCCACTGTTGCTTGAGGAGGTTGCACTAATTTGAATAGATCTGGAAATATGTCTTTGAGAGGACCATTTCCAATCCAGTCATCATTCCAAAAAACACAGCCTCGACCAGATCAAACCAGGTCATAAGGATCTAATAGATTTCCCACTTACCCCATAAGTAGTAGAAATTTCTCTTGTGCACCAGTGTCCCTCTACCCCATATTTCTCCTTGATTACTCGTCTTCAAGGAGCCTGTTTTCTAAAGAGGGAATCTCCATAGTCATTTCATTAGTAAGCTTTTGTTGTGTTGTCTCAGATTCCTGATTCCAAGACCTCCTCCTTGCTTTTTGTCGAAGTCTTCCATTTGACTAAATGAAAGCACCTCTTCCCCTTGTTTCCTTGCCAGATAAATTTTTTCCTCAAATGTATCAAGTTAGGCAGCTAGGTTTTGGTTCCATGAATTTTGATTTTAGGATCATTCAATCACATAGCTGGGTTGCATCTTTATAGCAAGTTAACAACCATGACTTGAATGACCCATTGTGTCGCAACAACTTTCGTATGGCGAGTTTGGACCTAAAATGCTACTTGACCCTTGATAAAGTATGTACGTTGCTTATGAGATATTGAGATATGGTACACTTCAGAGATAATCTTCTGCTACAGTAGAATGCCAACATAGTTGAGCTTTTCGTGGTTGGGATATTTTGCAGTTTTGGTTCAATTTGGTACAATTCCTCATGTCAGTGGCCATGGAACATTAGACTCAACTTGATTGTTTCATGTTCATTATGCAGATCGCCTCATGGAGGAGCGATGAAGATTTTGAGAATGCTCTGAAGAAAGCTGGCTTGCTCTAAGCTGAATAGAATCTGCTGCCTTTATTGGTTAGCAGAGCTCAGGAGGTGGATGTGCTCCCTAGATCACATTTATTGAGATGTTGCCTCACTTTGGTGAACTCCTTTTTGACAGTATCTGTATTTCACTGCGGTGGCATTAGCAATACAAATTGTAAATTGATGACATGTTTTCAGTTATTTGGTCTTGTCAGCATGGTTGTTCGTCCTGTCTTGGTAAATTTGTTGTATTCATTTTCTCCCTAAAAAAACGACTTTGAGTAAAACAGACTGGTAATGCTGGAAATGGCTCTTTTACTGTTGCCACAGCAGAGGCCTAGAGTGACCCTGAAAAGCAGAGGTTATTCGAATGAGGACCGTTGAATGCACTACCCAGCTTGGGATTTCTATTGTTCTCTCTTTCTCTCTCTCAGGCTTGCTGTATACTCTTACGATATTGGATATACTCTATCCATTAGGTTTTCTGTTATTCTCTTTCCTCGAATCTAGCTTGGAAATTTATATTTGCTAATTGCTTTCGTCTATAACCTTCGAATTCACCTTAATTGGTTGAAAGATGACCATTCACGGCTTGCTAGCACTCATCAAACACAAAGATGTGTTAGGTTACACATCTACTAGTCGGAATGAGCCGTGAGCCAATATAAAGGGAAACTACTTCCCTTGGCACCTAGCACGCTTGGGGTGGTAACAGATATGGAAAATTATAATTCGGGGTGGGTGGGGGGTGGGTTGTAATAAAGAATATTTTTGTTTAACCGTACAGGTTACAAACTAAGTCAAGTTTAAGTGGGATATATACCTTTAATCCTATAGCAAGAAGAATGGTAAGAGCAGGAAAGTAAAGAGAGTAGGAAGAGGGAATTTATGTAAGGTCACAAACTTATAGTTTGACACTGTTAAAGCTAAACTTAAGTTTCCTTTGAGCCAAATACGAGCTACAACTTGAGATGCAGTTGTCTAACCACGAATAGTTTATGCAATAACAACAATATAGCGCTTAGCGGGTAAAATCTCACAAGTGGGGTCTTGGGAGGGTACTGTGTATGAAGACCTTATCCCTACCTTGTGAAAGTAGAGAAACTATTTCTAATACCCTCGACAAGAAGCAGTAACAACAACTAAAAAAAAATAAGATAACCAAAGCAAAGAATAACAGGTAATAATAGAAAATTAAGAATAAGAAAATACGAGAGTAATACTAATACTACTTGCATGAAAAAGAAAAATACGTGACTATCTGCTAATCTACTACCTTAATTTATGTCTCTATATAGTTATCTACGTATACAATCATACAGCCACAGTACATCAGCATCAACCGACCAACTAGTCGAAAAACATCCAAATAAAGGTCGATAGCACCAACTGAAATTCTTGTTACATCACATAATATTCTAATTAATATCTATATGCATAACTCTTACAACAAACTCTGCCTTTTTATTCTCATGCAGACATCAGTCCTCCACTATAGTCGCACTCTTATTATTTTCTCTCTATTTTATCGTCCATTTAACTTCCAGTTGTTGCAAATCCCACCACAGCTTTGGATCCTTCACATCTTCTATAGACCTACTAAAACGTCATTCCAAGAATATATAATTAAAAGTATCCCCATTTTATCCGAAATATTTTACAACTACCTCCACCTAAAATATACCTAAAATAGTGGCTAGGATTAATTGATGAGGTAATATATTAGCACGTCTGCAGTTCTGGAACTATCTATTTATTTTAATAACTAATAGTCCAAAAATCAATGAAATCGTTTTTTTCGAACAACCATATCTCGATTATAAGTCTCTTAGAAATATGATGGTGCTTTCTATATTTGAAAAATTAACTTATAAATTTTTTCGTTTTATCCTTAATAATATATTCTTATAGCCATAAAAATATCATGACAGATTCGACACAAATTCCCCAAAAAGAACTTTCGACTCAAACTTAGCAATATTTAATACTATATCTAAATTAAAAATTAAGTAAAACATACGTACCAACCCTTGCAGTTAATTAGTTGAACCATTCAAAGTTTTTTTTGGGGGGTTTTTCTTTTCTGAGAACACGTTTAGCTTTGTATATGACAAAATTCTTAAACAAAGGGACAAAACCAAAAAAGATAAACTTAATTATTATTTTTTCGTTAATTATATAAATGGCTAGAAGAAAGAGATACTTCAACAAACATACTATAAACTAGTTCAAGTTTCATTCTGATGCAGACCTTCACACCATCTTCTTAAAGGCAAAAACCTCACAAAATCACAACCAAATGTATCTTTCTTCATTTGGGCAAATTAATATGGAAAACATAAGAGAGAACAATCCTCCAGTTTCAACTTCAAGATCTTTTTTTGCCCCTTTACTTGTTTCAATGATAGGCATATTTTGCACAGCTTTAGCATTAGTAATATACCATTTCATCTTAACCAAATATTGCCTAAGGAGAAGTACACAACAAACCATAGACAGTACTGTTCAAAGGCCAAATTCTGAAACCCATAATTTAGCCAAGGGAATAGACCAAAAAATCTTGGAAAAAATCCCTATTTTGGCTTTTAATTCAATCCTCAAAAATGGCCTATTTCGTGTAGATCAAAATGAGTGTTCTGTTTGTTTAGGTGAATTGGAAGATGAAGAAATGGTCCGTTTGTTGCCTAATTGCCGGCACGCTTTTCACGTGCCATGTATTGACCAGTGGTTCGTGGCGCATGCAAGTTGTCCCGTCTGTCGTTCTTCAATAACAGAGACTCATGTCATGTATTTATTGGATCCCCTGCCAGTACTATCATCGCAGTTCGTGTCAGGAATTAATCATGAAAATTATTCTTCTTCTTCTTCGTCAAAATTACTATCTCATGGTATGCTTAGACATAGTGTATCATTGGTAGTACCTAATAAAGAGAGGAGATTATCATCATCACAAAGAAGATTAATTCCAGGATTAAGGAGATCATTATCGTTGGATCACTCTTTTATAGTCATAAATAGAGAGAAATTAGAAGAAGATATATTATTAAGGAGCAAATCAATGAAGAATAATTATGATGGGGTTTCAACAAAGTTACTGAGGTCCTTGTCACGACTTCGTATGGGAAAGAGAAGTTTAATTATTCCCTACTGATAATTCATTAATTAATTTCTCTCAGTTCTTAATCAAATAACTTTGTAGCTAGCGATTTGTTCAATAAATTGGTGATATAGACTAGAAAGTGAATTAATTTTAAATATTTACTCTCCTTGCTACCCTTTGCCCTTGGATTTTCTAATTGGTCAAGAAATCAAACTTATTGATTTTTTAACTTATTCTTTTTAGTTGAGTAGTTTGTCTCTATTTTTGCTTTTTAAAATTGTATTAGCATTGAATCATATCCTTGAAACGCTGAAAAGGCACATATATATAAAGCATATTTACTTTCCAAGATAATGCCTACCCGTATCGAATTTTCCAAAAATACACTATTTTTGAAGGATCCGACACACATCTAACAAAATATTCGATGTGTCCGAACAACATTTTGTATATATAATGTAATTTTCTGTCCCACTAGTTTCGCCCTGCCTCTAAGTCATACCTTTTCGAGTACAACGCCCAATCAGATGAAGTTTGAGGTGTAAGGTTCAATGAGGTACTGGACTGGACTTCTGTAATTGGGGTTTCTAAAGCTACGTACCCTCCACTTTTGGCTAAGAAAATACATGATTAATGGTAAATGGTTTGAGATGCATGATTATTAAAAGATAAGAAACATGTGTAATTTAAAAACAGATGCAGTTTTTTGTGACGTTCTGCTTCATGGAATGATACGAGGGATTGTTACACAAATAACCGATCAAATTTAATATTGTTATAAAATAATAAAAGAAGAAGAGCAATATTGCAGAGAAAAGTAGGGAGAGAGAATTCTTATTGAATTTTGGGATGATTTACAATGGGGTAAGACCCCTCTATTTATAGGGGAAAAATGACTTAGCCTCAAAGTAAAACTCTCTACAAGATAGACATTCACTCCAAATAGAATTCTATTCAAAACACTCCCCCTTGAATATCTACTCAATAAGTAATGTGCCTCATTAAAACCTTAACTAAAATAAAACCCAATGGGAAAAAATTCTAGAAAAGGAAAAAAAGTACACATATTTAATAATACGCCTTTTGGTTGCCTCGTTAAAAACCTTGCAAGGAAAACCCAGTGGGACAAAACCTTGTAAGGGAAAAAGAGTACAACGCGCATTAACTCCCCCTGATGAGAGCATCAATTCACATCCTTGAGCCTTCGCATCCCGATCTTGTACACTAGCTTCTTGAAGGTTGACGTCGGTAGAGATTTTATGAACAAATCAGCCATATTATCACTTGAACGAATCTGTTGCACATTGATATCACCATTCTTTTGAAGATCATGTGTGAAAAATAACTTTGGTGAAATGTGCTTTGTCCTATCTCCTTTTATGAATCCTCCCTTCAATTGAGCTATACATGCTGCATTGTCTTCATACAAAATCGTGGGTAGTTTGTCACATTTCAAACCACATTTGTCTCGAATAAGATGTATTATAGACCTCAACCACACACACTCTCGACTTGCTTCATGAATAGCAATTATCTTAGCATGATTAGATGAAGTAGCCACAATTGATTGCTTAGTCGATCGTCAAGATATGGCAGTGCCTCCACAGGTAAACACATAACCTGTTTGAGACCGAGCCTTGTGTGGATCGGTTAAATACCCAGCATCGGCATAACCAACAAGATCGGGACTGCAATTGTTGCCATAAAATAAGCCCATATCGGTAGTCCCTTTTAGATACCACAATATGTGTTTGATCCCATTCCAATGTCTCCTTGTGGGAGCATGTTGAGAAGAAATGTAGAGGATTGGACGGTTGACGGTAGGTGTTAATTGAAAGTTGCTATAGACTTTTGGAGGGTTTATTACATGTTTGAGGAAGATCGAAATTTGGTTTGGGGATTATTTTGAGCCTAATGAGAATTTGTATTTTGTATCGGATCGAATTTGTTTGTTCTTGCACAGTTGTTACCACGAGTATATCATCGGACGGAATGGATGTTATTCGCTCCATGGTTTGTGTTATATATATATTTCTCTCTCATACTATAACGGGTTGTGAGTGTTACATGATTCTTCATACGCATATGTGATTCAGTTTAGGCCTCATGGCATTATGGGTGAGGTAGCCTTTGTGATGTGGATTTTGCTTATTNCAGTAGTCGGAGGCCATGAACAGCTTCATTTCCGGTATTATGACTTGTACGCGTGGTCGGAATTGAATTTCGGGAAGTTCGGAGTTGATTTGGGAAGAGAATCCTCATTTCGGAAGCTTAAAGTTGAAGAATGAACTAGGACTGGAATTTTGAGTAAACGACCTCGGAATCGGGAGCTGAAGGTTCCAACAGGTTCGTATGATGATTTCAGACTTGAGCGTATGCCCGGGTCGGGTTTTGGATAACCCGGGAGCGGTTTGGCGCCTAATGTGGAAGTTAGCATTTTAGAAGGAATTTCTTAAGTTTGGCTTGAAGTGCATTTCAGTGTTATCGATGTCCGTTTGGGATTCCGAGTCTGGGAATAGCTCTGTATGGTAATTCTGCAGTTGGGAGCGCGATCGGAAGTGAATTCGGAGGTCCGTAGGTCATTTTGAAGCCATTTGGCTAAAGATAGAAATTTGAAGGTTTTTGAAAAGTTTGACCGGAGGTTGACTTTTTGATATCGGGGTCGGGATCCAATTCCGAAAGTTGGAGTAGGTCCGTAATACCAAATATGATTAGTGTGCAAAATTTGAGGTCAATCGGACGTGATTTGATAGGTTTAAACATCGGAAATAGAAGTTGGAAAGTTCAAAGTTCATAAAGCTGGAATCGGGGTGTAATTCATGGTTTTAGCGTTGTTTGTTATGATTTGAGGCCTCGAGCAAGTCCGTAATGTGTTTTGGGACTGGTTGGTATGATTGGTTGGGGTCCCGGGGGCCTCGGATGGATTCCGGGTGGTTAACGGATCAAAATTGGAATTTGGAAGAGAGCTGAAGGCATCTGGTTGCTGGTGTTTTCGCTTCTGCGGTTGGTTGACCGCAGAAGCGAACGGGGAGCCGCAGATGCGGTTTTTGGTCCAAAGCTTGAGGATCACAGATGCGGTCGAAATTCCGCAGAAGCGAAACCGCATCTGCGGAATGGGCATCGCAGAAGCGAGAAAGGGCGGCATGGGAAGGAGCCGCAGAAGCGGCCTTTGGACCGCATAAGCGGAACCGCTGATGCGGCATGGCTTCCGCAGAAGCGGAAATGACTGGAAGCAGAACCTTGTTTTAAATCGTGGGATTGAGTCCCATTTCTTCATGGCTTGGGCGATTTTTGGGGAGCTTCAAGAGAGGGTTTTGTCGTCAATGTTGAGGTAAGTTATCCGCACCACTTTTGAGTTGAATATATCAATTATATATGGGTTTAAGCATGGAAATTAGAGTAAATATTGAGGTTTTGGTTGAAAACATAGAAAATTATAATCTTGGATTTTAGCCATGATTTTGAGTATGGAATTAAGAGAAAATTTTATATTTCAGTTCCTAAGGTCATGGGTAATCTTTATCTTCGAAAAATTTCGGATTCCGGGCACGTGGTCCCGAGGGCATTTTGGTCATTTCTCTAAGCGGAGTTGGGAATTTTTATAATTTGAAATGTTAACGAGTATTTGAGCATGTTCTCATTAGTTTGTCGTTAAATGGCTAGTTTTGGGGCATTGGGCGTCGGTTCAAGCCTTTGGAAGAATGTAGAATGCCGGTTATGAGTCTTCGGAGCGAGGTGAGTCTCCTTTCTAATCTTGAGAGGGGGAAACTACCCCATAGGTGAGTTAAATTGATTATGTGCTCCTATTTGTGGGGGCTACGTAAGCACGAGGTGACGAGAGTCCGTGCGTAGCTACTATTATGCTATTGTCCGGGTAGTCTAGAACCCAAAAAGCATGTTATACTTGGATTACTGTGAACCCATTGGTAGTGGAATTTTTTAAATCACCTTGAATTGGTAAAGGAATTTAAAAAGAGATTTAATATTAATTTTCCCTGAAATGTTAAAAAAGAGAAACTTGTCTATTTGGACGATTATCCTCGATAAACTCTTAATTTCCTACTTGAGCATGTATTTTATGTGTGCCTGCGTCGCATGGATGATTAGCGAGCAGGATATGTGTTTATTTATGGAACGGGCCGAACGCCTCGGTGAGAATAGATGCATCTATGGTTCGTGCCGCTCGACCCTCGGCAGTGCACAATTTACATTTCTGTTGGAGCGGGCCGTCGACCTCGGCATGATTTGCGCGTGTTTATCTATTACTTGAAAATTTTTAAACGTGGAATTGGCCCTACGTGGCTTGATATAAACTGATAAGATAATAAAGAACAAACTTTAGAAGCCCTGGATTTATTGTTGAAGGTGTTTACCTGTTTTTCTGGCTTCACAATCAGAACTTCTATACTAATCCATGACTTTCCTCGCACTTATAGAACATTGCTAATTGACCTCTAGTGAGTGTCGGAGTTGGCCATCTCGTCTCTACCCTTTCGGGATTAGGCGGGATACTCACTGAGTACACGTTGATTACGTACTCATACTACACTTCTGTGCATTTTTGTTGCACAGGTATATATACCTCTAGCAGCCTATTGGGCGTAGCAGCACGGACGACTCTAGGACTATGTGAGCTGCATTGTTCGAGACGACCTGCAGCCAGTGTAGTTCCTTTCAGCATTTTATTATTTATTCCCTGTCCACTGTATTTCAGACAGATGTTGTATTTTACTTTCCTTATCGATAGTTGCTCATGTACTTGTGACACCGGGTTTCTGGGATGGGTTTCAACGGATTTGTACTAATTGTTATTATTTAAATTTGATTTCAAGTAGTGAACTTTTATCTATGAAAATGGAAGGAAAAACCTTAGATTTTCAAAAGTATTAAAAGAGGAATTAATTGATAATCTAGTTGGCTGGCCTGACAGAGGTTTCCGGTGCCACCACGACCCTTAGTGGATTTTGGGTCGTGACAACATGGTATCAGAGCACTAGGTTCCCGTCGGTCTCATGAGTCATGAGCATGTCTAGTAGAGTCTCGCGGATCGATACGGAGATGTCTGTACTTATCCTCGGGAGGTTACAAGGCTGTTAGGAGTACTTCCCTTCTTTGTTTCTTTATCGTGCGGTTCAATTCCCTTGAGGCTTATGCCTTTGATTTCTTTCTACTCAATCTTACGCAAGTGCTGTTATAAATCAAAGATTAAAGGATTGCAATGGCACTACAAATGTGGTGCGGGATGATTCTCCCGGTATAGTTGATTAGACTGTTATAGTCGCCTTATGGAAGAATATTCTAGTGTTCAGCTCAGTAACAGAACTTCTAAGAGCCTTAAGGCTAGGCACAGGTTGCCATAATGCTATGAGCGATTATTCCGCAGTGTTGTTGTGATGGTAGGCTGTTTGCCCATGTGTCGGGGCAGTGAATGAATTGAAGGGAAGTTTACTCAGTGTGTAATCAAGGGATTCTGTATTTTATTCCCGGCAGGGGAAAGCCAATCGAACTAAGGATGGTCAGATGTGGACTGGTGGAAGTAATGAATCATGGTAATTGCAAGTGTGGCGGAGTTCTCCTCTACATGGGGGTGTCGTTGTTCTAATTGAACGCTTTAAGTTTGTCGGTGTTACAATCTGCTACAATTCGCCTTATGGCGTGATATTGTGAAATACTATTGAAGATGCAACCGTCAGATATCGCATGGTGCGGTGGTTTAGGATTGAACAAGTACTTTAAATGTTGGCGGTTCGAGAAAGATGACATTCGGAGGGGGTTTAAGTCAGTAGCGATCGGTGGATTCAAGTTCTATGAAGAAGAATTTTATTAAGGCAACAACTGAGCAGCAAGAGATGAGAAAGACATATGGGAAGTGTCAGGCGGAGTTTTAAACTTCTAAAAGCTCAGGCTTGGGGAGCACAGGCCGAGCAGTTGATTAAAGAAGTGAGTTTGCCCAAAGTGGGAGAGCAGCGGAGCTGCGTAGGGGCTTGGTAATGAGAAAACTATGCACCTTAAGAGAGTCTGGAACGACTTGAGAATATTGGTGTTGGGTTATTGACGTCTTTGGATCTAATTTGAAGTAGGTATTCTTGTGCGGCTGGGGATTTAATATAACGG
This sequence comes from Nicotiana attenuata, assembly GCF_001879085.1. Taxonomy (NCBI): domain Eukaryota; kingdom Viridiplantae; phylum Streptophyta; class Magnoliopsida; order Solanales; family Solanaceae; genus Nicotiana; species Nicotiana attenuata. Next base: position 39,867,446 of record NC_031998.1, read on the forward strand.
AAAGGAGCCGCTTAAATAAAGGGGGATGTAGCATGACTTTAAAGTGGAAGGATGTTGTCGCACACATAATGAATGTCCACGAGGGGTAAGTGAACTGGTACAGCTAAGGAGTGAGCTTGGACTCAGGAGAGTTATTCCCTGTGAGCAGTTTGGCGGTCGTGTGGTTGGCGAGGCTTCTGCGAAGAGTTCTACGGGTTATGCAGCAAGGGGAACTGTTGAGTGAATGTTGTTAATGATTTAGAGTATCAAATTGGGTTTCTACAGTAAGATATCGAGAATGCTGGCGATTGATTGCGCAAGGTTGTATCAATAAGAGATTAAGAATCCTGGTGAACTCCAGAGTTTTGTAATAGTCGTTTCAAGCTAAGTGGGAGGGTCCCATTGCCTATGAATGGGTTGCATGGTTAACTACTCGTGAGGTTTCTGGTTATTTGCATACTGGGGAGTTATCCCAGCAACGGAAAAATACCATAAGTAGTAATTGGAGCAGAGGAATTTTTAAAGATGTGCTATGGTTGGCCTTATGGGCTCGTGTTCGAACTTGGGAAAGAATTCAGGATTTATGCCTTGTATAGAAGCGGGTTTAAAGGGGAGTAATTCTGCCAGGTGCTTCATTGAGAGGGTATTAATGTGCTAGAAGGTTCATGGAGTTGATTATATACGGGACCAAGTCAGAGCGGGTGGCTCTCAGCAACGGTCTCTAGTAGGTTCAAAGGGATAAAGTGTGGTGCCTAATGAATCTGAGCCTATGAGTACAGTTAAGGATCAAGATTTGTAACAGCTCATGAGAGGGTGCCCTAAATGTTCTATGATAATTTGACTTGTGGTGTAGCATTTGAGAAATATGAAATAGTTCGTGGGATTTGAGACAACATGGTCCCGTGGTTCAAGGTCCCTTGGGATAAGTGCAGATGGAGTAGGTTATGTGTTGAATGGAGGTGGTATTATCTCCAAGGCAATCAAGGATAAATTGGAAGAAGGTAGATTGATTAGCCATAATTAAATTGGAAGACTGGTGTCAGTGATCAGTTCCTTCAGCGTGATCAAGTTGCGCAAGTGATTTGTGATGGTACATGTGAGGCTTATCGGCCGCCGTAATTGATATTATTCAGAAGCATTCTTCTATTATGGCCTATTATGTGTAAGCAGATCCCGGAAGGGTTATGGTGGCTTGGACCACTACTCAGAGATTTGCATATTCTACAGTCATGAGAATTCGCCTGTGTGTTACTATGTTCCTCCTGAAGTGAGTTCAGTGAAAGCTTTTATGTGACGAAGTGTTAACCTATTAGTGGTTCCGAGTTATGATGAAGAGTCGTGTTCTATCGTATATTGGCATGTCGGGTGCAGTGAGTAGTATGAAATTTGAAGTGAGAATCAAGGTCGCAGTTCGGTGTTGACAAGGATGTCACGGGCTCGGATGAGCAAGGAAAAAGGTTGAATGATTAAGTGAATTGGTATTGTCTTCAGCGTAAGCCTGAGATCGATGTTTTGTGAAGAAGGCTTCGCATCCTGGTAAGGATTCTTGATCATTTTTCGGTGTTAGTGCAGCCGGTGATTCAGGTGTGCGAACCCGTTGTTTATTTCGAGAGGTTGTGGGAGCGTGTCCCACGGGAAGATTGCATGAGTGTGACATGTAGTCACTCGATTGAGTAAAGATTTAAACCGAGTATGAGGATTGTCGTAATGTCACTAAATTTGAGAATTTTTGCCTGGAGGGCACTTTGTTTATTGGGTTATGAACTAAGGAGGTTGCTCCGGTTACGATGGTTGTTCTTACGTGTTATGAGGCGAAGGGGAGTTATTATGGACCTTTGAAAGGTTATTAGCCAAGCTGGTGCAATCAGAAATCGGCTTGGGATTAGTGGATTGATTTATATGTAAACAGGGCTTTATATCAGGCCAGTTGTGTATGTTTCAGCGAGCGTTCCTTATGGAGGGACAGTAGGGGTGTTATTTTGTCATCAGCTATCCCAGGTAATGATGTATGGCATCGTATGAGTTGTGAGATGTCTTGGTAAATTCTTATGTGTTAAGTTCCGCGCGGCGATGATGTTATATGAGCGGAATGGCTCTCGAGATTTAGATCTTGTATCGCACCTCAGTTGTGCTTGGGTTTTGTAGCTTATGGCGCTATGTGTTCCCCAGGGAATGGTACTATACACTTAGAGTGCTTGAGACCGAGATTCGGTAATTCATTATAATGAGCAATTTAGCTCGATGTGTATCTCCTTATGTGAGTTCTACGTTTGGATCGGGTGGCACGCCGCCATGGGTATGTTATTTAGATCGGGTGGCAAGCCGCCATAGTTGTGTTGTGAGGATCGGGTGGCACGCCGCCATGGTTATGTTGTGTGGATCGGGTTGCACGCCACAACAGAGTGATATGAGTGTAGTTTCCTATATGCTATTTTTGTGTGTTTCGCTTCCTATTTTCTAAGGAAAGTCCGTAGTAGTGCGGGAGTTAGGTTCCTCCCAGAGTCCGTTTTCCTTTTGCAATGCGTTCGAATTGGTGGCCTATTGGCGCAGGGTAGCATCATATGAGATTTTAACAATTTTTGGGGTGGCTTATTGCCTGAGCAGTTGTATCGGATGAGACGAGATCCCTCGATCTAGGATTCTGTGCAATCCAGCTATATGAGGTATGTTATGGAGATGAGACCATTATTGGGTTCAGAATGAGGTGAAGGCCTTGTCAGGAGTATAGACCTAATGTTTTGTTGATTCGGCAATTGATTATGAATGTTAGTACATCTCTTCCGTCATGGCGGTATGGTAAAGGTTAGAGTAAGACCTGTATGTGTCATGGGGTGCAATGGGAGCATCAGATTAGTAGGATTTTGACTAAGTTGATCAAAAAAAAAAGGGTTATTGTGGCCCTACGAGTGGGTAGAAAGTGTGAATTCAACAAAGTCATGCAATCGTGTTTGAGTACAGCGTATGGTGATTGATATGGTGATCGTATGTTGGAAACAGGCCTGGCATAGGATTCCGGATGTTGGAATCGGGCTCTAAGGCTTAATTGCTTGAATAAAAGGGAATATCTTCAGAATTTATCGAGCTAGCGTGCTCAGCTAAGTTGTGGTAGCACGGGAAGGTGCATGAGGTGCTAAACAGCGATTTCAGACTACTTCAGTATGGTTCTCAGCACGTTCGAGGACGAACGTATGTTTAAGTGGGAGAGAATGTAACGACCCGACCGGTCGTTTCGCGTGCTAGCGCTCCGTTCAGCAGTTGGAGGCCATGAACAGCTTCATTTCCGGTATTATGACTTGTACGCGTGGTCGGAATTGAATTTCGGGAAGTTCGGAGTTGATTTGGGAAGAGAATCCTCATTTCGGAAGCTTAAAGTTGAAAGAATGAACTAGGATTGGAATTTTGAGTAAACGACCTCGGAATCGGGATCTGAAGGTTCCAGCAGGTTCGTATGATGATTTCGGACTTGGGCATATGCGCGGATCGGGTCTTGGATAACCCGGGAGCATTTTGGCGCCTAATGTGGAAGTTAGCATTTTAGAAGGAATTTCTTAAGTTTGGCTTGAAGTGCATTTCAGTGTTATCGATGTTCGTTTGGGATTCCGAGTCTGGGAATAGCTCCTTATGGTGATTCTGGAGTTGGGAGCGCGATCGGAAGTGAATTCGGAGGTCCGTAGGTCATTTTGAAGCCATTTGGCTAAAGATAGAAATTTGAAGGTTTTTGGGAAGTTTGACCGGAGGTTGACTTTTTGATATCGGGGTCGGAATCCAATTCCGAAAGTTGGAGTAGGTCCGTAATGTCAAATATGATTAGTGTGCAAAATTTGAGGTCAATCGGACGTGATTTGATAGGTTTAAACATCGTAAATAGAAGTTGGAAAGTTCAAAGTTCATAAAGCTTGAATCGGGGTGTAATTCATGGTTTTAGCGTTGTTTGTTATGATTTGAGGCCTCGAGCAAGTCCGTAATTTGTTTTGGGACTGGTTGGTATGATTGGTTGGGGTCCCGGGGGGCCTCGGGTGGATTCCGGGTGGCTAACGGATCGAATCCGGAGTTTGAAGAAGTGCTGAGGCAGCTGGTATCTCCGCTTCTGCGGAAATGGGACCGTAGAAGCGGCCCCGCAGAAGCAAAGAAGAAGCCGCAGAAGCGGACGAGGGCGAGGGCAGCCAGGACCGCAGAAGCGGCCCTTGATCCGCTGATGCGGAACCGCAGAAGCGGTTGGCTCATCGCAGAAGCGAAAATGGGCTTGAGCCCAGGGACCGCAGAAGCGGAATATTTTCCGCAAAAGCGGGACCGCGGAAGCGGGATTATTTCCGCAGAAGCGAAAATCCCTGGAGGCAAAAGGTTAATTTAAAGTCGGGGATTGGCCATTTCTCTCATATTTCTCATGGCTTGGGGCGATTTTGGAGAGCTTCAATGAGGGGATTTTCATCGTCAATGTCAAGGTAAGTTATCCCCATCACTTTTGTGTTAAATATATCAATTATGTATGGATTTAAGTATGAAGATTAGTGTAAATTTGGGGTTTTGGTTGAAAACCTAGGAAATTAGAAATCTTGGATTTTGATTACGATTTTGAGTATGGAATTAAGAGAAAATTATATATTCGAGTTCCTAAGGTTATGGGTAAACTTTATCTTCGAAAAGTTTTGGATTCCGGGCACGTGGGCCCGAGGGCGTTTTGGTCAACTTTCCAATCGGGGTTAGGAATTGCTATAAATTAGTTGTAATGAATATTTGAGCATATATTAATGGATTTGCGTAACCATTGGCTAGTCTTGGAGCGTGGTGCATCAATTGGAGTCCTCGGAAGAATGTAGAATGCCGGTTTTGAGTCTTCGGAGCGAGGTGAGTCTCCTTTCTAATCTTGTGAGGGGGAATTTACCCCATAGGTGAAGTAATTGATTATGTGCTCCTATTTGTAGGGGCTACGTACGCACGGGGTGACGAGAGTCCGTGCGTAGCTACTATTATGCTATTGTCCGGGTAGTTAGGACCCAAAAGCATGTTGCACGTGGATTAATTGTGAACGCATTGGTAGCTCGAATTGTTTAACTCACATCGAATTAGTAAGTAAATTTCTAAAAGGATTAAACTTCATTTCTTAAATTGTTAAAGGAGAAATGGTTTTATTTGAATAAATATTCCCCGATAAGTTCTTATTTGACTGATTGAGCATGTATTTTATGTGTGCCTGCGTCGCATGGATGATTCGCGAGCAGGATATGTGTTTATTTATGGAACGGGCCGAATGCCTCGGTGAGAATAGATGCATCTATGGTTCGTGCAGCTCGACCCTCGGCAGTGCACAATTTACATTTCTGTTGGAGCGGGCCGTCGACCTCGGCATGATTTGCGCGTGTTTATCTGTTACTTGAAAATTTTAAATGTGGAATTGGCCCTACGTGGCTTCATATAAACTGATAAGATAATAAAGAACAAACTTTAGAAGCCCTAGATTTATTGTTGAAGGTGTTTACCTGTTTTTCTGCCTTCACAATCAGAACTTCTATACAAATCCATGATTTTCCTCGCACTTATAGAACATTGCTAATTGACCTCTAGTGAGTGTCGGAGTTGGCCATCTCGTCTCTACCCCTTCGGGATTAGGCGGGATACTCACTGAGTACACGTTGATTACGTACTCATACTACACTTCTGTGCATTTTTGTTGCGCAGGTATATATACCTCTAGCAGCCTATTGGGGGTAGCAGCACGGACGACTCTGGGACTAGGTGAGCTGCATTGTTCGAGACGACCCGCATCCAGTGTAGTTCCTTTCAGCATTTTATTATTTATTCCCTGTCCACTGTATTTCAGACAGATGTTGTATTTTACTTTCCTTATCGATAGTTTCTCATGTACTTGTGACACCGGGTTTCTGGGATGGGTTTCAACGGATTTGTACTAATTGTTATTATTTAAATTTGAATTCAAGTAGTGAACTTTTATTTATGAAAATGGAAGGAAAAACCTTAGATTTTCAAAAGTATTAAAAGAGGAATTAATTGATAATCTAGTTGGCTGGCCTGACAGAGGTGTCCGGCGCCACCACGACCCTTAGTGGATTTTGGATCGTGACAGTACTTGGATGTACAATAGAAATTATCCTAATTGGCGGGGATTGCGGGAGTATTTTGTAGAAGGGGTTGATGAATTTATTAGACATGCAATGTCACTTCCGCCATACATAAATGAAGGAGTAATTAGGTGCCCTTGTGTTAGGTGCGACTGTATGAAGTTTGAAAAACCGGAGGAAGTTAAGGTTCATCTTTATAGTAAGGGGTTTATAGCGAATTACTTTGTGTGGACTAGTCATGGAGAGATCGATGGTAGCCATGGGATATTTCATAACATGGTTGTGGGTGAAAGTAGTAGGTCGGTGGAGAATACAAATCATGATTCTAGAATTCATGATATGGTTGCGGATGCTTTTGGGATGCACTTTGGGGGCGAGCCCAATGAAAATGTTGAACAAACTCCTAATGATGACGCAAAACATTTTTATGAAGCTGTAGAGGAAGCTAGTCGTCCACTACGTAACGGAAGTCCGCACCCTGAGTTGTCTGTTGCAGTTAGATTACTAAGTATGAAATCTGATTGGAATATTTCTCAAGGAGCCATGGACTCTTTCATTGACCTTATGCATGAACAAGTTGACCCTGATATCGAATTACCTGGTGATTTCTACAAGGCAAAGAGATTAGTTTCTAAGTTAGGACTTTCGTCAATGAGAATTGATTGTTGTGAAGATGGTTGCATGTTATATTATAAAGATGATGCAGGTTTGGACAGTTGTAAATTTTGCGAAAAGCCTCGTTTCAAGAGGCTTTCCAGTGGGAATATGGTCGCTATCAAGTCGATGCATTATTTACCTCTTATACCTAGGTTAAAGAGGTTATATGCGTCGATGAGTTCTGCTCCTCATATGAGATGGCACTTTGAAAATAGAAGACCACCTGGTGTTATGTGTCATCCTTCATATGGAGAAGCTTGGAAGCACCTTGATAGGACATATCCAGATTTTGCTAGTGAACCAAGGAATGTTTGATTAGGTCTGTGTGCGGATGGCTTCACGCCTTTTTCTGTATCTGCCACACCATATTCATGTTGGCCTGTCTTTCTTACACCTTATAATCTACCACCCGAGTTGTGCATGACTAGTCCATATATATTCTTAAATTGTATTATCCCCGGTCCGCGTAATCTGAAAAGTTTGATTGATGTATATTTGCAACCTTTGATTGATGAGCTAAAACAATTGTGGTACGATGGTGTTGAAACATATGACATATCAACCAAGCAGAATTTCATTTTGCGTGCTAATTTAATGTGGACAATTAACGATTTTCCTGCGTATGGAATGTTGTCTGGGTGGATGACTGCTGGGAAGCTAGCTTGTCCTTAGTGCATGGAAAATAGTAAAGCGTTCACTTTGAAATATGGCCGAAAGCAATCATGGTTTGATTGTCATCGTCAATTCTTGCCTACTGATCATGAGTTTAGAAGGATGAAAAATGCATTCAAAAGAATAAAATGGAATATGATTTCCCACCTCCGATACTTTCAGGTGAGGAAATTTGGGAGAGGGTCCAGAACTTCAGTAAAGTTACTGAAGCTCCACCTTATAGATTCCCTGGATACGGTGTTACTCATAATTGGACGAAACAGAGTATATTCTGGGAGTTGCCTTATTGGAAGGATAATCTTCTCCGTCACAACCTTGATGTCATGCATATTGAGAAGAACTATTTTGACAATTTGTTCAACATAGTGATGGATGTTAAAGGTAAGACAAAGGATAACCCGAAGGCTAGAATGGACTTACAAGAATATTGCAGGCGGCCTGAATTATACTTGCAGACAGCAAACAATGGTCAGGTGTTCAAGCCCAAAGAAAGTTACACATTCACTTTGGAGGAAAGAAGGAAAATTTGTGATTGGGTAACGAAATTGAAGATGCCTGAGGGTTATGCGTCGAATTTTGGGNAACTTTCCAATCGGGGTTAGGAATTGCTATAAATTAGTTGTAATGAATATTTGAGCATATATTAATGGATTTGCGTAACCATTGGCTAGTCTTGGAGCGTGGTGCATCAATTGGAGTCCTTGGAAGAATGTAGAATGCCGGTTTTGAGTCTTCGGAGCGAGGTGAGTCTCCTTTCTAATCTTGTGAGGGGGAATTTACCCCATAGGTGAAGTAATTGATTATGTGCTCCTATTTGTGGGGGCTACGTACGCACGAGGTGACGAGAGTCCGTGCGTAGCTACTATTATGCTATTGTCCGGGTAGTTAGGACCCAAAAGCATGTTGCACGTGGATTAATTGTGAACCCATTGGTAGCTCGAATTGTTTAACTCACATCGAATTAGTAAGTAAATTTCTAAAAGGATTAAACTTCATTTCTTAAATTGTTAAAGGAGAATTGGTTTTATTTGAATAAATATTCCCCGATAAGTTCTTATTTGACTGATTGAGCATGTATTTTATGCGTGCCTGCGTCGCATGGATGATTCGCGAGCAGGATATGTGTTTATTTTTGGAACGGGCCGAACGCCTCGGTAACAATAGATGCATCTATGGTTCGTGCCGCTCGACCGTCGGCAGTGCACAATTTACATTTCCGTTGGAGCGGGCCGTCGACCTCGGCATGATTTGCGCGTGTTTATCTGTTACTTGAAAATTTTAAATGTGGATTTGGCCCTACGTGGCTTGATATAAACTGATAAGATAATAAAGAACAAACTTTAGAAGCCCTGGATTTATTGTTGAAGGTGTTTACCTGGTTTTTTTTTTTGGCTTCACAATCAGAACTTCTATACAAATCCATGATTTTCCTCGCACTTATAGAACATTGCTAATTGACCTCTAGTGAGTGTCGGAGTTGGCCATCTCGTCTCTACCCCTTCGGGATTAGGCGGGATACTCACTGAGTACACGTTGATTACGTACTCATACTACACTTCTGTGCATTTTTGTTGCGCAGGTATATATACCTCTAGCAGCCTATTGGGGGTAGCAGCACGGACGACTCTGGGACTAGGTGAGCTGCATTGTTCGAGACGACCCGCATCCAGTGTAGTTCCTTTCAGCATTTTATTATTTATTCCCTGTCCACTGTATTTCAGACAGATGTTGTATTTTACTTTCCTTATCGATAGTTTCTCATGTACTTGTGACACCGAGTTTCTGGGATGGGTTTCAACGGATTTGTACTAATTGTTATTCTTTAAATTTGAATTCAAGTAGTGAACTTTTATTTATGAAAATGGAAGGAAAAACCTTAGATTTTCAAAAGCATTAAAAGAGGAATTAATTGATAATCTAGTTGGCTGGCCTGACAGAGGTGTCCGGCGCCACCACGACCCTTAGTGGATTTTGAGTCGTGAAAGATTCTAACCTCTCCGACTCAGATCGGTGACTTTTTCAAAGCCTTTCTCATTTCTAGGGTTCTTCTGAACCCTAACCCTTCGAGGTTTTCTCCGATTCCTTTAGATCCGTTGTGTATCTATGCTTTCCCTGAGTTTTCAAACGATTTCTCCGGCTTTTCTTTAAAAAAAAAATTACTTTCAAAATCGTTTCTCTTCTGATCTAGGGTTTCTAGGAAAGTATTTAAGTATTTTCTGGCTTTCCATTTCTTTCGTGTGTATTTGCCTCTGTGGTGTTCTTGTATTTTCTTTTACCATGTTCTCGTATGCTTCTCTTACTGTGTTTTCCTATATTATGTTCTCGTATGCTTGTTTACTGTGTTCTTGTGCTTTCTTCTACCATGTTCTTGTATGTTTTCTCTGCTGTGTTTTCTATTTTATGTTCTCGTATGCTTTACTATTGTATTTCCTTTCTCATGTGTTCTTGCTTTTCTCCTACTGTATTATTCAGTACTATGTTCCTAAGTTTCTTTATTAAATTCCTTCTACTGAGCTCTGTTTAAAGTTTCTTCTAAAAACTTCTTAGCATGCCTTTTCTACTGTTCTTATCAGTCTTTCTCATTATGCTTAGAATTACTTTCTTTCACTCTGTTTGCTTTGAACCCTTCTACTGTGTTTGCATGTTACGTTTCTATCATGTTTCTCATGAGTTCTGTTGCTGAATGAAGCATGTTAAAAAGTTCAGTTCTTTTCTGAAACCTCTAAACATGTTTCGACTCAATTGCTTGCCCTCTCATCTTTGCTTTGTGATTTGCCTGAACTAGGGTTGTATTTCAAAACCCCTAATTCTTTCAGACCAACTTCGAATCTCTGAACTAAGTTTAGACATCCTTGTTTTCATGCAATGCTGCTTTTTGCTAAACTCTTCTATACTGTTTTTTTTCTTTTTAGTGATTTTACAATCTTCTTTCATACTTGACATGTCTATATGCTCTTTATATGCGAGGAATCTCCCTCTAAAATAGTTTGCAAATTTGTGTTTAGTTCAGACTTCCTTTTGAGTATGTCTGATTGATTTTCTTTCCTTGTTTGCTGATTCTCTTTGTGACTCGACATAAGTTGAAACCCTTCTCAGCTTTTGCGACTTGGTTCATTCACGGGTCGTTAATTACAAGATCCTTGGCTTTGATTTACTAGTTGTTAATTGATTTTCTTGCCTTATTTGTACAACCGTGTACTTCAATACCCTGTCCTTAAATAACCTTTTATGTATCTGCCCTTAATTGCATGTTGTGCACAAAGTGCTTATTTAGTTTCTTTCCTTAAATTATTTTCACCCGTTTGAAATCTAAATCCCTTAATTAAGGAAAGTCTTGTGTAATTGATTGACAATCAGTTCCTTTACTATTTTCTTACATTATTTCCTAATGATTCTCACACTATAAATGCACGACTCTTTAACACACAGCACACACGATTTACAATCCGTCACTTCACCATTCACAACCTTTTCTGAACTCATACTTATAATAGTATTCTCTTTTTTCCTGCATTGTGGCCTGTTCACAAGACCTATTGCTTTTTTCCCTATTTGTTTCTTTCAAACTGGTATGTCCTAATTTAAGCTTCAGCATCATCACAATGTGTTTATTTACAGCTTTTGTATCCATGTCTACTTTACTGCTTCTGTAGAGTTAAATATTTAAACTAGCATGTTGATTCCTTTCTGTTTGTTTGTAATGAATCCCTACCCCCTATTACCCCTATGTGTTTTGAGTTATGACTTGAGGCATGGCAATATAAGTTGTTGTCGATGAATTAAGTTTGATCCATGGGGATCTTAACCTCTAAATAATATGTGTTAGCAGGCTTAAGGGTGTGCCAGCATCTCCCATTGCTGGGTATGCCCACCAGCCTGCTTTTGCCTCTTGCAACTCCCCATTCCCTATACCCTTATGTGTACTGATTTAAGTTGTTTCCCTTTCCCTTTCCCCTTTCAGAATTCCACTTCTGCACTTGCACTCTCTCTTAGTCCCTAAGTTCTGCCCCCCTCCTGTGAGCCTTGCCTTGGGACCTTGAGTTTCCTCTAAACTTGGACAGTTGAGGGCTGGCATTCCATACTGCACTATGTCTTAATCTGGTAATATATTTGGGGTGCAAGCACTGCCCGGAGTTCACGTGAGGCTCTTAGGGAACTTTGAAACACCCCAAATGAGAGAAAGGCTTTGAAATGTGACCTCTTGGAGTTGGTTTACTTCATACTTCAGACAGGATGTCTGAATCAGGCTCTCCTTGGTTGTACTTCTAATTTCTGATGTATTTTCTTTACTTTACTTCTTTTTTTTCTGGGCTGTAATAACTTTGTAATAAAACTCTCGGGGATGGCTAGTGAAAAAGGGAAGGGGTAACCATGTATGCAAAGGGTAGATAACATGTCTTTAGGAATCTTACATTTTCTCATATATAGATACCATGTCTATAGGAGTTTCTGAATCTTGCATTTTCTCATATATAGATATCATGCCCATAGGACCCTCGTTCAACACTTAGGTAAACCGTAGGATAAATTTTATAAACTGAATCAGATTTTATTAGCTACAATCAGCAGGCAGGCCTGATTCGGGCTTCTTATCGGAACTATGTAAAAAATCAGTCTGCCTCAACCTTATAAGTTTAATTAGACCTTAAACAGTACGTGTAAGACATGCTAAATTATGTGTTTCTCTGTTTGAAGGAGGTGTATTTGAGCCTTTTATTTGTTTATATGCTTTCCCCAGACTTGCTATATGTGTTTTCCCTATCGCCTTAGCATTTTTACCTTTTGAAACCACAAATAAGCCCAACATCTCCTCCTTTTAAGATTAGTAGTCCCAAGTACCTCCGGGACTGATAGGATTGGGGCGGGTAATAGCATGTAATAAGTAAACGAGACCATTCCGCGCTTTAATACCTTAATGGGGTGGGAAAGGGTAGATATGGATATGATGACCATACGATAACATCACATGTAGCCCTTCACTGAGGAGTGATTACCGGATGTTGTGTGGGATGATCCATATTATTTGTAAACCTAGGACCCCCCTTCCCTTTGTTTCATTGATTCTTTGCTTCTTTTTTCCAAAATTTAAGGAAAATCATTATCCCTCTCGTTCTTTCTAACTTTGTTTATTTGTGACCATTACATGAAAACCCCCTCTTATTTGTAACTCTTACTTGCCTATGTGTTATTTTGCATTTAAGTCACAACAATAGTTTGGGCGGGAACCACACTAGTGGATCCTGAGGAGTGCCTAACACCTTCCCCTTGGGATAATTTTAAGCCCTTACCCAATCTCTGGTTACTTGACTCAAACCCTTCTTAGTGTCCTAATGCACTTAAATCATTAGGTGGCGACTCTTCAATTCAAAAAACCCAATTCCCAAAAGGGAACGAGTTGTCTTCCCAAATGTCATAAACCCGATTTTGCGAGAAAAGGGGGGGGGGGCGACAATCACGATCCGGACGCGCTCCTAAGTCCAAAATTACCCAACGGAGCTAACAGAACCATCAAAAATCCAATCTGAGGTCACATACTAAAAAGTCAAAACTTGGTCAAACCTTTCAAATTTAAAGCCTCTAGCTGAGAATCATTCTTCCAAATCAATCCCGAATAACTTGAAAACCCAAACCGATGATTCACATAAGTCATAATACATCATACGGAGCTACTCATGCCCGAAAACTACCGAGCGAAGTGCAAATGCTCAAAACGACCGGTCGGGTCGTTACATGCTTGCAATTTTATTCACCAGTTTATTAATCGAAAGAGGAATATTGTGTTGATTATCTTGCATTATTTTGTTTGGTTTAATTCAGTGATTCTCTTAAGTGATCGAAAGATCTTGTTGAATTGTTGATTAAATCAAGTTAGGAGAATATTCGAGAGACATTCTCCTGAAGACTAAACCACCAACGCATGCTTGCATATTTTCACAGTGCTTATATTACTTCACCTCATAGGCTTACGATTTAATCGAGAGAGGAGTCTTGACTACATGTTTGAACTTATTATCAAGTGAATTCATGAGAATTATTAGAACGTTAGAGTGAATTGAACTAGAGTTGGATCCCAAATAGTTATCTTGCACCTATATTGTAATGACCTTTATTTCTCACATTAATAAGAATCCAATTCTGCTAATCTCTAGTTTGTTGCAGTCAATTGTCAATTGCTTTACTTTAGTAGTTAATCGTAGTTCATAGTCATTCATATCAAGTTTTGATCGTCCTGAATAATAATTAAACAAGAAATTACTAGAGCATTGTTTAAATCAATCCCTGTGGAGACGATAATCTTACTACACTATCTTTGGCTAGCGAGCAAAAATTTCGTATTGTGTTTCGCGCTCGTTAGCATCCAGTTGAGCTGATGAAGATCTTTTCATCCTTTGAAGGGAAGCCTCTCCATCACTGCTTCCCCTTTATCATCGAGGACCATTGTGAATTTGGTCGGCTCGATCGTTGTTTCCTTTATCTTCTTCCTTTAAGCCCTAGCTAACGAAGAGCATCGTCTTTTTACTTGCTTGTTCTCGAGCTGGGGACTTCGAGAAGAGACACCCACACCGGAAGCAAATCCACGGGCACTGCTTCGAGCAAGGGCACTTTACAGTACCCTCCTGGCCTTTTCGAGGTCAGTTAAGACGTCGACCTCGGGTCAAGTGACATAGCTTTGCGGAAGTTCTAAATCAAACAAAAATGGAGTTAGAAACTTTTTTATGAAGTTAGCTGTGTTCGTACAATGATAAAAGGAAGAAGGACTCAGATTGCCATGATTTTTGGCCTTCCACCCATATTTGAGGGCCATCTCTTTCCACAGGCGAGATTATGGTGTTGCCGCCGGTCCAAACTTTGAACTCATGGTGGCTCATATCGGGTTGCTGGAACAAAAGAAACAAGTAGATCATCAACAACGGACAACAATCTTTTCACAAAGAAAGGAAATGAATCGTAAACTTACGAAAGCGATTCACGACTCAGGAAAAGACGCAACTGTGGACAAGATGATGTCCCTGGTAGCGATGATGACAAATCGCTCCATCCACCCACGAACAATATCATCATCAACACTGGTGAGGAGAGCGTGGTGTCCACGTTTGCTGAAGTTTATTACTCCCACAGGGAAAATTTTGGGAGAGCAAAGATTCATCATATGTGCAAGGGTTAGGGTTTCCCCCGTCTCCGTGCATAGTTGGCGAAGGCAAGCCACCATGCGCCATATAGTTGGGCCTACTTGTGCTAAGAAGAACCGGTACCGGTGGCAAAAGTCCAAAATTATGGGGTCGAGCCCTTCATTCGACCCTAGGGAGAATGGACCCAAGGTAAAGGGATACGTATAGACATACGTAAAACCCTCCTTGGTGTCATATTCGGATCGAGGATGTCAAGATTAGGGAAGTTGCAGTCCTCTTTCCCAGTAGGGATACTAGAAGGCCGAATGGAGGATGGATACCTACTAACAACCCAAGTCTGTGAACACGCAGAAGGGGCCTTCTCTTGGATGTCATTAGCAGTATTGAGGTGTTTTGGTATGATGGTGTTTACAGTGGGAGGTTCAGAATCGACTTCAGTGTCCTTGTTTTTCTTTGGGCCTCCACTGAAGAAAAGACAATAGTTTCCACAGGGTGCAGTGAAAGAAGCCATGTTAATGAAGGTTAGTAAAACTATCGATAAGAAAGTCAGAGAAGATGGAAAATTTTCTATGCAGATGAGTGCAGAGAAGAAGAAAGACTTATGAAACTTTTGAAAGTAAAAGAAGTAAAATAATGAGTAGAAGTGAAGTTATAGACGGTAAAAATCGTGGTCAAGATTACCTCAAAGACTGGCAAAAATATTTGCTGAATTGTGAGTCATCACGTGTTCAGGGTATTAAATGCGAGAAAACATGCGTCCTTTTAAGCGTCAAAGACTTGTCAGGGTCGTTTCCTCCAAGAAAGGGATCTTCACCAACTTCCTGGTATCACGATGACATGTCACAAAAAGCAGGGGATTATCTATATGAGGTAAAATTAATTTATAATAAATGGTCGAATGATAGCATAACACGTGGAACCGCAGACAGGTAAAAGGCGAGTCAAGTAACAACCAGAACCGGATACGACAAGTGCAATCAACATCGGGTAAATCCCGAGGGGAGCGTGGCCAGTAGGAGCAGATCGAGTATTTGCCATCAAATAGCATTCAATGAGAGAATATTCTCTAACATTAAATGAGCAACCGTTACAGAGAATATCATTCATGGCCTGCCGTTACATATTCATCAATGACTCCTTTATTATCATTTAAGTGGGGCTTGATCTTAGGATATTGTTTCTCTAGGTATAGCTATAAATAGCAGGCTCGGCAACCATTGTAACACACTAAATTCTTGCCAAACATATGCTATATGTTACTTTTGCTCTCAATTGAATAACTTTATTTGCTCTTATCGTTACTTTAACTTTTATCCTCGGAGACATTGCGCTCGGAGCCAGGCTTGTCATCTTCTTCAATTCAATAACCAAATATCATTGTTAATCTTATTTCTCTATTATTTTTGGATCAAATCAGTTTGCATGTCTAAAAATCACATATCAAATTTAATTGTACCATTTTATGGGTAAATAGCTAGCACCAGTGTGTCCACCGCCGTATCGCATGTCGTGTTAGGCAATTATGGCCGTGTTTAATTTTAGTTTATATTTAAAGGTATTTCAGTTCAAGACTACTCTTACGCAGTATAAGTATATGGATAACACATTCGTGAAGGGGAATTCAACCTAAGAGAGCTTTGGAGTGCGGCTAAGGCAAGAAGACACAAAATTCCGATAACTTTTGGATCGAAAATTTGCGCAAAATGGAAGTTTGTATAGTAACATTGGTTTTAATGTTGTCTATATCTTTGAATTTGTTTGTGATGACTTCCTCTACTTCTATGGAGTAGTTCATTCCTAGGAGTTTGATAGATATGGTATTTTGAGTGTTATTTCTGGATTTGACTCTTCTTTAATTGTGTATATTTATTAATGGAAATTTGGATTGCTTGAAAGAGTATTCATGGATTTATTTAATTGAAAGAGGAATATCTTGGTATTTATCTTTATATTATTCTGTTTGATTTAATTTGGTAATTCTTCCAAGTAATTAAAAGAGCTTTTTAAGATTAAACCAAGTTAGGAGAATATTCGAAAGACGTTTTTCTAGACTAATCCATTAATGTTTTCTTGCATGTCTTCTTAGTACTTCATATTAGTTTATCTCGTAGAGCTTAGTGTTCATTCGAGAGAAGGATATTGACCTTACCATTGAGATAATCATCTAGTGAATTCCTGAGAATTATTAGGACATTAAAAGTAAATTTAAGCAAAGTTAGATCCGAATAACTATTCTGGACCTATCTTGTCACGATCCTTATTTTCACATTAATAACAACCCGTCTTAGCATAAATCTCTAGTTTTTTGGGATTGATTTTACTTAGTCATAATTTTAGTTTGATAGTTTTAGTCATTAAAAATCTCAAATCAAAAGTTTGATTGATCCTAAATAGCAACTAGCTAATAATTATTTGAATATTATTAAACCAATCTATGTGGATACCATATCTTTCTATACTATATTTGACTAGCGAACTCCAGTTTTTATGCACCGATTTTACGCTCGTCAATCACCAAACCAGAAAGTTAAGAAATATCAAAATAGATCCTAGGACTCAGATTATAGAGAAGAAGGACAGACAGAGTATTCTGAAATGAAACCACTTTTTTTAGTTTAAATATGTAATTAAAAAAATTAAACCACTGCAAATTCACCTATTTTATGGAGTTGACATAACACGAGATTTCCCTAATTCATGATTACATCTTCGATCCCTACTTGAAAAATTCCTATACACATTTGATTGAGATTCAGTCAAATAGTATGTTTCTTACTTTGACAGTTAAAATCAATTTAAGTACCTGTTAAAGTCTTGCACTATATATTAGGAGAACTCACTTGTCAACTTATGCTTCCTTAATTGGATCAAATAAATTATGTTACATAAAAGTAAATTATTTTACTCTTCTAATTTTACTCAACTGGATTATTGTCATTGTTCTGTTTCCGTTGCCTTTCTATATATCTACAAGTACACAACTTGCGTCTATTTTTTTTATACATATACTACTTTTTTGACTTAACATAGATAAATTACTGATAATAGGTGAATTTAACTATAATTAGGCCCTAAAGAACCACCTTCTTGTATAATTTTGATGATAGAAGTGATAACAAAATGCTCTGATTAGTGCTTTTCATGCTTTGCAGGTGATATATGACAAGAGAAGGCTATGGAGTACTTTTGGGATCAAATATGAAGAAAAAGAGGCCAATCGTAAAATTTTGCCAAGTGAACCAAGCGAAGCAGCTCAAGCCAGGCCTGAAGAAGGACTGCCGCGGTTCCACCGCGACCGCGGCAGAACCGCGGTAGAAGACGGTCGCGGATAAGTTGAGATTCAGAGAAGGTGTGTGGCCGCGGTTTGACCGCGACCGCGGCAGAACCGCGGCAGAGGCGGAAAAGTTCAGGGACTTAAATGCAAAACACGGGATTGTTAGCCCAAAACCCTATTTTAAATACTAGACTTCGCCCAAAGGAGGCAAGGGATTGTATGGGAGAATATTTTAGCAAGAAAAATAATTGTGAGAGATCACCCAAAACATCTTTCTTCTTTTCTTTGATTTTTCTTGCAAGTATTATGATGAATATTGTTTTAGTTTGTTTACCCATAGTTATGAATAGCTAAATCATTTGTCTAAGGTTTTGATGGAACCTATTGGGGGATGAACTTCTTGTTTATGTGAATACAAATTGCTAGTTTCAATCTCTATTTGTTCAACTATGTGTTTGTTGTAGTTAATTGACAGGATCCTCAATTAGCTATACCTATTTAGTGTGCATAACTCGGGAGAGAGTGCATATTTAGGTAATTGTTGAACAACACCACTCCCAAAGTATATGAGGGATCAATAACCGAGGGTTTAAAAGCGGGATTAGGGATAACGAAGCCTTGGGTGTAATCTAAAGTGAATTGTGTTTAATAAAGCAAGCTAGTGTATCTCGGGGGAGTGCAACTAGTAAATTACTGTGATTACTCGGGAGAGATTTACGGTAAGAAGAGCGTTCATGATTGATAGAGATGTGTTGGTAAATTTGTATGAAGCATAAACAGAAGGAATTCCATCAATAGGGAAAATCATTACCTTAGCACTTTTTCATTATTGTTTACAGCTTAGCATCTTTAATTTGTAGCTATTAGTTACTGTTAATCTTAGTTATTAAAAACACCATCAACTGTGATTCTCAACGTTTGGGAAATTGATTCTAAAGAGTTTAGTAGGTCTAAAGATAGTGATTGATAGGTTAATTCTCTGTGGATTCGACTCTGGGCACAATACTCAGGTTATATTTGTAACGTCCGCATTGTCCTTTTTATAAGGCATAGTTGGGCGTGATCAATTACTGTACATAATTTTTACCCTATCAGTATAATATAACGACCATGCCGGTTATTTTGTGTATTGTAGTCCCGTTCCTCTATTTATCAGTTATTTTATGTTCAGTTGTGATTACGTGACTTGCTAGGGTGGTTGGTTTGGTTCCGGGGATGTTTCGGAGTGGATTGGGACACTTAGTCCTAAGGTTGGTAGCTTAAGTTGAAAGAGTAGACCAGAATTTGACATTTATGTAAATGACTCCGGAATGAAGTTTTGATGGTTCTGATAGTTTCATATGGTGATTTTTGACTTGGGCGTATTTTCGGATTTGGATTTGGAGGTCCGTAGGTTAATTTGGTGCATTTTGGAGAAAGTTGGAAGGTAAACGTTTGAAAGGTTGAGGGGTTTGACCGAGAGTTAACTATATTGATACCGAGTTCAAATTTTGGTTTCGGAAGTTGGAATAAGTTTGTTGTGTCATTTGCGACTAATGTGCAAAATTTGAGGTCATTCGGAGTTGATTTGATATAGTTCGGCATTGGTTTTAGAAGTTAGAAGTTCATTAGTTTTATTAGGCTTGAATTGGGGCGTGATTCATGATTTTGATGTTGTTTGATGTGATTTGAGGCTTCGCCTAAGTTCGTATCATATTTTAGGACGTGTTGGTATGTTTGGTTGGGGTCCCGTGGGCCTCGAGTGGGATTCGGATTAAATTTGGATTAGTTTTGTTCTTGGAGTGCTGGTTGAAGCTTCAGGATTCTGGTGCTTTCGCACCTACGGTGGGTATGGCCGCAAATGCGACACCGCAGGTGAGGTGAGATGGCCGCAGATGCGAAGAGAAGTGAAGACTGGGAAGACTGCAACTGTGCGTACATTCCGCAGAAGCGGGTGCACTTCTGCGATGAGAGGTCCGTAGATGCGGAGCGTGATAGGTTTGGCCTTGGTCGCATATGCGATAGGTGATCCGCATGAGCGGGTGTGATACCGCAAAAGCGATATCGCAAGTGCGGAACAATTACTGCAGGTACGCTTGGTCGGAAGGTTGGTGAAATTTTGCACCTGCGATGGTTGAGCCCGCAGGTGCAGCATCGCAGGTGCGACTTTGAGGGTCGTAGATGTGGGATTGTTGGACATAATCTTTTAAGACGAGGTTTTGGTGTTTTCTTCTCACTTTTGTGATTTTAGAGTTCAGACTAGGACGATATTTGGAGAGTTTTCACCCTAGATTAAAGAGGTAAGTAGCTTCTAATCACTTTTGTCCATAAATATTGAATACACATTGATTATTACACCTAATTTTCATTATCTAAGTTAGAATTTGGGAATTTTTGAACGGTGTTATTAGAGAGTGAAATTTGAGGATTGGATGGTCCATATTTGATTGGAATTGTATGATTTTGGTATGGTTGGACTCGTAATTGAATGGGTATTCGAAATTTGTAAATTTTATCGAGTTTTGAGTTGCGGGCCCGGGGTTGACCTTGTCATTCCCCGAAATCCGAGGAGCGCGACCGGCGCTCAACCGAGTAAACCCGACTGAGCAAGCCTGTTAGGTTTCATACTACCAAAATTTGTCTTTGAATAAAGAGGAAATGTACACCATTGATCAAATTCTATAAACATGTCATTAACGATTTCCATTTCATTTCCATTAGCAACTTCTTTCACAATTTTGAAGATATTAGAAGTTTTATACGTTTTTTCCAAACATCAATATTTTTATTTTAATTCCAATACCCGAAACTACCCACAACCTTTCTACGGAGCCTATAAATACAACTGAAGAGTAATATGCAAATGCCGGCAACACGGCTCCGGCTATACCTCAAAATACAAAGTACATGATAAACAATGGTACAGGACCCCAAAATGAAGTGAGGCTCACCAAGTCAGCTGAAGGGGACATGCATCACTAGCTGCGACCAACACTGCCTGCTATGGAACCACCTACATCCATTTAAAGACGTAGAGCCCCTGGCAAAAGGGACGTTAGTGCCATCGAATAGCACTAGTATGTATAACTAAACACCATCTCATCAGAAAGAACAACCATACAAGAACAAGGAAATCATAGGGATTCAACAGAGGCTTTAAACAATCACTACATCATCAAATAAAAGAATCACATAGCCTTCACATAATTTCCATAGCTTTAGTTTGGGGCATTTAATACAGTTCATCATCATTCACAATACCACCGCTTTCTTGAGCGGAGTCCGATCACGACCCGATCTGCTAGGTTGCCTCATTTGAGACATGTACCTCAATCACAATCTCATTCCCACTTTCCGGAACTCAATATCAGCACAATACCACCATGTATGCGGCATGGCGTCCGATCACGGCCCGATCGGCTAGGCCGCCTTACCAAGGCGTTGTTCATTTCTCATTAATCATCTCATTTCAATCTTTACTTCACATATATCAATTCATAGGCACTTAGGGCCACAATTATCACATCATACTTGGCACTAGGCCACATTTCATTACTCACATTCCACATCACTTTCACTTTCAATATCAAACTTGCAATTTAAGATAATGGACACATACAAGATCAATTCAAGTTATAAGCATAGAGAGGAATTCTCATGATTCGGCATAATAATCACAATTTAAACTTGACTTGAAATCTAGGCAATTTAGCATATAGTTCACATTCTTCACATATCCCCAATTTACCAAGAATAGCACATTGAACACATTGAGACACACCTTTCACATATATTCTTGCAACACCAAATCCTTTGAAATAACAAATGATTCCGGACTTACAACATATGCGGGGACACCATGGGAGCTCAATTTCTAAGAATAGGGGGTTTTGGCCATACATACCTCAAAGAGCTTTTCCTTAAGTTTCTACAATCCAACAACACCTCTAGCAATAACAATCTATAAGGAGATAGCGGGAATCGATTAATAATTAGGAAGATTACCCATGGTGTAACTCTCTTAGGAATTTTATCAAACACCTAACATGTGAAGTAGTCTACAAGGTCTGAAAATAGAAATTCCTTCTTCCCTCAACCAATTTTAACAGGAACTACCCAAATTAGTTCTTTAAATATCACATACTACAACTTAGTCCCACATGCATGGCCTATTTCTAATCCCCACAACATATTTGAACCCTTAACCTCTTACATGAAATCTTGGAAGAAGGACTTACCCGGATGGAGGACAATCAAGTGGTTATCTTCCTTGATTCTAGAAAACGTGAGCCAGATTTGGGTGATTATAAGATAGGCTCCTTCTTTCTCTCTCTATATGCTCTCAACTCTCTCTAAATTAGTAAAAAAATGACCCAAAATGAAGCCCCAAAGCATATACATTAAAATGGGGTCGAGTTATAAAAATAGGAAAAATAAGCCTCCGAAATCGGGTCTCCGGTCGCATAATGGACCGCAAAATAGGAATGCGGGTCGCAAAATGCATCGCGGAACTGGTGCCTAAAACTAGACTACACTGGTCCAGTTTGCGACCAGATTTGCGGTCGCGGATCAATTATGCGGACCGCATAATGGTTTTGCGATCGCAGAACTGACACAGGATCGCATTTTTCCAGCCTTTGATAATTTGATCATAACTTTGTGTAGTAATGTCCAAATGACGAACGGTTTGAAGCGTTGGAAACTAGACTCGAAGACGTTTCATATGATAGGTTGTTCATCACATAAAACCTTATATATAGATATGCTCGTTCAAAGTGGGGACTTGTGCGAATTCATTTGGAATTTTAGCCTATTATGAAATTTTCCAATTTGACTTGGACTTAGGCCTCCCATTAGACCCCACATTACACATTATAAGACTTATACACCTATTTACCAAATCCAATTGATGCCCATAATGTTAATAGCACATAAAATATTATAATTAGCCTACCTGGCACTACGAAATCCTAAATTACTTAGCGAAATTTTTTGGGGCCTTACATTCTCCCCCCCCCCCCCCAGGATCATTCGTCCTCGAATGAGGAGTAGAGTCCGCCCTAAACGCTTAACATAGTATATCTCTTTTCTCACCTACCTCAAGTCCCTAAATTTTGACTAACTCCCAAATTTTTCAGAAATTTCGGCAGAGTCTCCTTTGTAACTAGGCCTATCCACCTGCTAGAGAATCACCAAAATCATCCTAACAACACATACACAACGAGACAAAGCACCACAATGTATATATCAACAATACTAATCTCACCATTACAAGCACTACATTATCATAAGGATACCTGGACATGAACTGCACATTTCTAAATCATAATACCCTGAAGGTACCTTTCAAGTCAAAACCAATTGCTATACAATCAAGAGAAAATACCTTATTTCCACAACACTCTCGGACTTCAATATGGCCTCTTATACTTACAGGCTTTGCCATAACACATTCACGGAAACAACCCCAACCTCCAAACTTATCTAACAAGGATGACAGCTAGATACCTCACATAAGCTAACTATCCATTAACTTGACCTTCAATAATTTCCACAAAAAGGATACACAAAGGATATCCAACTACTTTCTTAGACATAGACACGTGTAACCACAAAATATATGGGGAATAATTATGGGAAACTTCATACTCCTAGTGCGGCCTAATGTGAAATACACTTATTTCACCTTCATTATCAATTCACGTAACATCTTCAGGGAGAAAATATTATGAATTACCCGTTCACCTTCCTAAACTCTAAATCTCTACGCGAACACCCACGCTAAACCTTTGATGACCTTCAACAATTACTCTAAGATGTGCTATCATAAACTGACCATAAAATTACCTATCGAATATATATATGATCACATGGGGATGCTCCCTCTTAGACATGATTGAACCTTCAATACCCAATAGATATAATACAATGAGGAGCAACGGAGATCAAGATTAGGCTGGAATTATTCAGAAATCCATTAATGTGTTGAGCAGAGTATTTCATGAGGTTACATGCTAAGAGGCACGAAAATTACTACTAATAACACTAACATGGTTAATCATTTTGACGACATCAATTATTAGACAAATGAGGCATAGGGGTAACTAGTACATTAGCAATAGGAATCATTAAGGAGGAATATTTAAGTACGTGGCCCAGTCATCTCCTGGAGTGTAGGGAAAATCCGTTTATCAAGAATGGGAATGCTCTGGCACCTTGTATGCGATATGGGTTTCAAAATACATGAAGTTGAATTACATTCCTAACGTTAACTAACACAAGGAATCTATGCCACAAGCCCATGAGGATGAAAAGAAGTTGAACACTTATGAGATTATCATATTTCAAACAGCTTTACCCTTCCTGATAATTGATCATATATGAGAGAACTAAAGATACGACAATTTGTCTTCCAAATCAATATGCTCATGATATGTGCAGAAATCTGAACGCATCTAATCTCAACCTTTCACGCGTGAAACCACATAGCTAGGACATCCTACCATAGGGGTGAAATCATGTATTGGTTAGAGGGGTCCTAATGGTTGACGTAACGCTCCGGGAGGAAAGATAATTAAAACTCCTATCCTCCTTAAGGAGGTGGAATGCCAGGGGTAGCAAAATTTCCCGCACATGAAAATGACGTTGTCAATAATCCTAGAAGCCGAGTGAGCAGAAGGCCACGTAACCCATCCAATCCGACCCATATAAGACTTTTGAAAAGGGGATGCACTTTGGTTTGAAATAATGGCAATATAAGCTTGAACTCAAGGGAAATCATTACTTTTGCAACCCATGAGACAAGCCCACGTAGCCCTAGAAAATCGTTAACAATGGCGAGAAAGTACTTAAAACCATTACGAGTTGGTGTAGAGTAAGGCCTCAAAGGGCCCACATGAATAAGTTTGAAAGAATGAGACGTCTTAATGCATTTATCGGGGAAAAGTAACCTAGGTTATCTAGTCACAGGGACAAGCAGAGCAGGTAATGGTTGTTAGAAGAACATCTACAAGGAATACCAGCAACATTTATTTATTCTAACAAAAGGAATATGTCCCCATCCTTGATGCTATAAGACTTCCTCTTTGATGCCATAAAACATAAAATGAGTTTTACAATGAGAGTTATCAAATGAAATAGATAGTAGGGCAGCAAAACTAAAGAGCACCATTTGGAACCAACAAGCTTAAACTGAGTTGAAGACATTAGAAGTCTATAGTAGGGGGGAATTTACCCACTTCCAATGTCTTTTTTTTTTTTTGAAAAGGGGGCTTGTAGAGTACATAAAAGTGAGGTGAATTGAATCGAATCATATAGTTGGATAGCAAGTCGAGAAAATGAGATAAGATCGTATTGAAAAATATGGATAAACGACACATGATGCAAGGTAAATGAAAAGAAAGTGAGAGAGCCTATGGAAGTAACCTTTATATTGTAATTACTAGGAAGGGTGGTAATATAAGGGATTACGAAAAGCTAAACTTTTGAAAGAAGAAGATCTCTGTATGTATTCACGTGATGTATAACTCCAAAATTCAAAACTCCAATTATGTTTAGCAACTCTACTTCACAATGAAGCACTACAACACACTTCTACACAACCAACTATTACCAGCCAAATTGGGAGAAGCAATAAGACTTGACTGAGAGAAAGGCTTTGACATATGAATGTGTTACTAGGTGTATTGCTCCTTGGTCAACCCAAAACCAAAAGGCGTGAGATAGACTGATAAGCAGATCGTTGGACTAGCACATGTGTAGATAATCCATTATCGAACGGAGATCATTCAATCTCAGCAATTGCGTCATGCCATCAACCCTTGATGAACTTGAAGTGAGGTGGGAACCCATGTAATTTGTGGAATTTATTAATCCATCGACCAGATATCTTGAAGTATTTCCAAATTAGAGCTACTCTTTCTGGGTAAAAGTTCAACCTTTAAGGATAGTGCTTCTTAGGGGGATAGGATTGAGTAGGGATATTATAGTTGATAGTGAATGAAGCAGATTTATAGCTAAAGTGAGAGGATGAATTGACTTGCCTTTGCCACCTATAATTCCATATCCTTGTTTGGTTATGTCAGAATACAGAAAATCCCAGTAATATCAGATGACTGAAAACTAGTTATCCCAAAATAAAGGTATTGTTACATCTATCCCATTATCTGGATTGAGCTGAATTGGCAAGGGGATTCAGGTGGATTACCATCGATAAAGAAAATTTTATTTCTAGATGCCAAAGACATAATTATGATCTTCCTTCAACCTCCGAAATTTGAACAGGAAAAATAGGACAATAACCAGGGGAAGACCGGGTATATTGGAGGAATTAACCAAAAGAGGACTTGAGGTTTCTAGGAGTAAACTCAAAAGCCTCACGGCTAGTGGAGCCACTACCAATATTAAAATCAATTGGATTTGTAGCAAAATAGAGCAAGTAACACATAGGGACACTCAAACAAGTATCATGCAAATCAAAAGAGGAACGAAAGTACTCATCTTCCTTACAACTAGAAGAAGGACAACCTTCAAGAATAAGATGAACAACATGAATAAGTAGCATGATCCCGCTGAAGAAATAGAGGCTCGACAAACCCTAGCTTCGATGGAGATTTAGCAATGTCACCAGAAGTAATTGAGCAGACCAAATCAAGAAAATAACTTGCAAGAGAAGAGGGAGAACTCGCCAAGCAAATGAAAATCTTGCCAATTCCATTCACTAGGCGAAAATGAAAGTCTCAAAAAAAGTAGAGTCAGGGCACTACCAACTAAAGAGGATGATGACACAAGTCAAGATCTTCACTATGATACTATGTCAGCATTCAGACTGAAGCAGAAACTCGAAGAAAAATGGCCTAGGGTTTTGAATAGAGAAGAATAAATGGTCGAGAGAAAATATCTTTTTATTTAGTGCGAAAATATTAGAATTGTTCATCCACTCATTCGGTAAGAAGTTCTTCGGGTATAGTCCCTTGTTGAAAGTTTAGAAAGGCGTGTCAGAAGTAGTAATTCTATAGTTACAACTCAATTCAAGGACATGATTATAGAGCTAAATGTCATAAGAGATTGCATATAAGAAAATTTGCAGGCGAAGTGGATTCATGAAATAATGGATCTCGTTCAAGGAGTAGATGCATGCAATGTTTTGTGATTCAGTGTCTTATCAAGATCATGTTTATGAGAACTTCCCTTAGCGACAGGTTCTACTAATCCCTTCAGGGCTCAATACATTCTTTTAACAAACCATTGGGCAATCTCCTTCGGACTCAATGGTGGGATCAATCCCTCCTTACATGCTTCAGATTCGTGAATTATGGTATCAAGATTACTAATCTTGAGAATAGGACTTAGAGAGGAAATCAGCTCCTTATCTTGAGCTATATCGCATGATCTGGAGTATCAAAGAAGGGTGAAATTCCTAAACGTCCGAATAGCCTCCAACTTATAGATATGGTCGACAACACACCGATAAGAAGGACTCTACTAGACATGGCTCCGAGACATCCTAGGACACTTTAAAACCTTAGGCTCTGATACCAAATTTGTAACGCCCCAAAATCCGAGGAGCGCGACCGGCGCTTAACCGAGTAAACCCGACTGAGCAAGCCTGTTAAGTTTCATACTACCCAAATTCGTCTTTGAATAAAGAGGACATGTACACCATTAATCAAATTCTATAAACATGTCATTAAAGATTTCCATTTCATTTCCATTAGCAACTTCATTCACAATTTTGAAGATATTACAAGTTTTATACATTTTTGCCAAACATCAATATTTCTATTTTAATTTCAATACCCGACACTACCCACAACCTGTCTACGGAGCCTCTAAATACATCTGAAGAGTAATATGGAAATACCGGCAACAAGGCTCCGGCTATACCTCAAAATACAAAGTACATGATAAACAACGGTACAGGACCCCAAAATGAAGTGAGGCTCACCAAGTCAGCTGAAGGGGACATGCATCACTAGCTGCGACCAACACTGCCTGCTATGGAACCACCTACATCCATTTAAAGACGTAGAGCCCCTGGCAAAAGGGACGTTAGTGCCATCGAATAGCACTAGTATGTATAACTAAACACCATCTCATCAGAAAGAACAACCATACAAGAACAAGGAAATCATAGGGATTCAACAGAGGCTTTAAACAATCACTACATCATCAAATAAAAGAATCACATAGCCTTCACATAATTTCCATAGCTTTAGTTTGGGGCATTTAATATAGTTCATCATCATTCACAATACCACCGCTTTCTTGAGCGGAGTCCGATCACGACCCGATCTGCTAGGTTGCCTCATTTGAGACATGTACCTCAATCACAATCTCATTCCCACTTTCCGGAACTCAATATCAGCACAATACCACCATGTGTGCGGCATGACGTCCGATCACGACCCGATCGGCTAGTTCGCCTTACCAAGGCGTTGTTCCTTTCTTATTAATCATCTCATTTCAATCTTTACTTCACATATATCAATTCATAGGCACTTAGGGCCACAATTATCACATCATACTTGGCACTAGGCCACATTTCATAACTCACATTCCACATCACTTTCACTTTCAACATCAAACTTGCAATTTAAGATAATGGGCACATACAAGATCAATTCATGTTATAAGCATAGAGGAATTCTCATGATTCGGCATAATAACAATTTAAACTTGACTTGAAATCTAGGCAATTTAGCATATAGTTCACATTCTTCACATATCCCCAATTTACCAAGAATAGCACATTGAAGACATTGAGACACACCTTTCACATATATTCTTGCAACACCAAATCCTTTGAAATAACAAATGCTACATAAATCAAATTCCGGACTTACAACATATGTGGGGACACCATGGGAGCTCAATTTCTAAGAAGAGGGGATTTTAGCCATACATACCTCAAAGAGCTTTTCCTCAAGTTTCTACAATCCACCAACACCTCTAGCAATAACAATATATAAGGAGATGGCGGGAATCGATTAATAATTAGGAAGATTACCCATGGTGTAAATCTCTTAAGAATTTTATCAAACACCTAACATGTGAAGTAGTCTACAAGGTCTGAAAATGGAAATTCCTTCTTCCCTCAACCAATTTTAACAAGAACTACCCAAATTAGTTTTTTAATATCACATACTACAACTTAGTCCCACATGCATGGCATATTTCTAATCCCCACAACATATTTGAACCATTAACCTCTTACATGAAATCATGGAAGAAGGACTTACCCGGATGGAGGACAATCAAGTGGTTATCTTCCTTGATTCTTGAAAACTTGAGCAAGATTTGGGTGATTATAAGCTAGGCTCCTTCTTTCTCTCTCTATATGCTCTCAACTCTCTCTAAAATCAGTAGAAAATGACCTTAATTGAATCCCCAAAGCCTATATATTAAAATGGGGTCGGGTTATAAAAATAGGAAAAATAAGCCTCCGAAATCGGGTCTGCGGTCGCATAATGGACCACAAAACAGGAATGCGGGTCGCAAAAAGTATCGCGGAACTGGTGCCCAAAACTGGGCTACACTGGTCCAGTTTGCGACCAGATTTGCAGTCGCAGATCAATTATGTGGACCGCATAATGGTTTTGCGATCGCAGAACTGACACAGAATCGCATTTTTCGAGCCTTTGGTAATTTGATCATAACTTTGTGTAGGAATGTCCAAATGACGAACGGTTTGAGTCGTTGGAAACTAGACTCGAAGACCATTCATATGATAGGTTTTTCATCATATAAAACCTTATACATAGATATGCTCGTTCAAAGTGGGGACTTGTACGAACTCATTTGGAATTTTATCCTATTATGAAATTTTCCAATTTGACTTGGACTTAAGCCTCCCATTAGACCCCACATTACATTATAAGACTTATACACCTATTTACCAAATCCAATTGATGCTCATAATGTTAATAGCACATAAAATATTATAATTTTCCTACCTGGCACTACGAAATCCTAAATTACTTAGCAAAATTTTCCGGGGCCTTATAGACCTTTTGGGTTGACTTTTCAATTTGAGTTAAAGATCTTAGCTTTATCTTTGGGAACCACTTCCTATGGTTTTTATTTATGGTATTGCGTTACTTTGGATAGATTCGGATCGTCTGGAGGTTGATATGCGCGGGAAAGGATTGTTAGATGAGTGATTTATCTTGCTTGAGGTAAGTATTTTACCTAAACTTTATTGAGGCACTAGTTTCCCGAATTATTTGTGATAGATATGTACTATGAGTGGAGCATATGTGGGGTTCAGCCCATATGCGTGCATTGGGGTACTATTTCCATGCTCGGGGTAGTGCTTAGGCTATGGCATGCCTTGAAATGATTGCTAAGCTTCAATTTGAGATGTTTCTCCTATTTGTACCCATGTATGAGCTATTGTACCGTAGTTGAGATTTTGTTGAGGTTATTCTTCCGATTGAACCTGATAAAGTACCATTTCTTGATGAAAATTATCTAATTCAGCTGTGATAGCACATATTGCACATGCTTATACTATGGCGTGTTATTTATACCATTCCAGGAGTATGAAACTTGATAATCATTGATCATGTACATGTACTCCCGTATATTTTCTTTCTCTGTGTTTTGAGCTGGACCGGTAGCCTGTGACCACGTCGGGCGGATTGTGATTATTGGCACGTGTTTCCATGCAGTTGATTCTATTGGCACGTGAGTTGTCCATGCAGCACGTGAGTTGTCCGTGCGGATCCTGTTATTGATATTATTAGCAAGTGAGTTGTCGTGCAACACGTGAGGTGTTTGTGCGATTGATTCTATTAGCACGTGAGTTGTTCGTGCAGCGTGTGGATATGTATCCATCCCCCTAGTGTCACCCTCTCGTGTTTCTCTCCTCATGGTGTGCACGCGGTTATTGAGGAAAATTGATCAGTGGTTTGGTACGGATGTGGAAAGGTTGAGGAAAGTCTGTCCAGTGTTGTTTTGGAATTGCATTTCCTCTTTACTAGCAATTCCCATGGTTCATTATCTGATTTATCTGCATATCATCTTATATGTTGTACTAGTGACTGAACAGAAATTTTTAGTGATTGCACACACACCGATAGTCCTTTCAGTACTTTATACATGATCACATTATTGTTCTGTACATATTGGATTTATAAAATTGTACAGGTTATTGCAGGTATCATTTGTAACTCTTGCTTTTTTTACCTCGCCGAGGTTAGTTGCGATGCTTATTGAGTACATTGGGTCATTTATACTCATAATACACTCTGCACTTAATTGTGCAGATCCAGGTATGGGGACCAGCTATCAGCAGTAGATTTGTTTGTGGGAATGATCTTCGAGAGGCGAGGTAGAGCTACATTCTTGGCTGCAGTTTTGACTTGTGTTTTCCTATGTAATGTTGTTTTAGTTCAGACGTTATTGATATTTAGTTTTTAGACAATATTCTGACGTAGAGCTCATGACTCTGTATTTACCAGTTTCTGGGGAATTTACCTTGTATTAGTAGTATTTCTCTATATTGAGATTTCACGCTTATGCTATTTTCTATAAATTCCGTTGTTTTGGAACTTTATTGTTATGATTCGGCTTGCCTAGCCGGTGTTTTAGGCACCATCACGACGGGTTGGGATTTTGAGTTGTGACAAGTTGGTACTAGAGCCTAGGTTCATAGGTATTACGAGTCGTGAGCAAGTTTAGTGGAGTCTTGTGGATCGGTACGGAGACATCTATACTTATCTTCGAGAGGCTACCGAACTGTTAGGAAACTTTACTTTCTTTTATTGCAGTCGCGCGAATTTAATAATTCCAAAATTTGAACTTGACTCTTTTATTCTCTCACAAATGGTGAGAACACATGCAACTAGATCAGGCGGGCGGCCACCATTACCACCGGATAGGGCCACGAGAGGCCAGGGCCGCGGTAAAGGCTGATGTATGGCTCGTACTACAGCCAGAGCAGCACCTGTGGAGCTACCAGTAGCTCTAGCTCAGGATCAGGTACCATATGTGGTTGAGCCGGTGGGACCAGCTGATGGTAGGCTAGGAATTCATGCTTTAGCTATATTTCTCACTCTAATTACTACACTTTGATTGTATTTGAGCCTAATTGTTAGTACTTTGTACTTATTACGTATGTTATGTTGTATAGGATGTGATTTCGAGTGAAGAATCAAGTCTGAAGCTAAAATGGATGATTTGAAGCTTTGAAGTCTAAGTAAATCCCAAAGAATTAAGCTGGGATCGTGTTCAGGGCTCGAGGACCATGTCTGGATGTTAAAAATTAAGAAAAAAATTACTATGGAAAAAATACAATACCGCGCCGCGGGGCACAAGGTGCTAGTGCAAAATTCCTGCAGAGTGAAACAAAAACCTGCTCTCTAAACTTTCCCACTGGTGTGGAGCATGGGGCGACGTGAGGCACACCGCGCCTTGTAATTTTCTTAGAGTGTTGTCACACTTTGGCTTGTAAAGGATAGTTTCGTCCGGTCCCATTCCTACATGGTATAAATAAATCAAAAACATGATTTTTAGAGGACTTTTGACCTTGGGAGCTTTGAGAGAGAATTGGAAGCTTCAAGACACAAGATTTCATCATCTTTCCATCAATTCAATATGGCAGTTTGGATTGTAACGTTGGGTTGATGTTTTCTTTTTCTTTAACTCTATTTGTGATGACTTCTTACATGATTATGGAGTAGTTTCCCTTAGGTTTTGATATGATTTTGTGACTTGATTGTTATCTATGGATTTGATTATTATTTGATTGCTTGAATTTATTGGAAAAGCTTTAACTCTAGTTGTGATTTTATTTATTATCGTGGAGGAGCATAATTTTGAATATTGTTGCAACATATGCCTTAATTTATTTTGGTACTTCTTTAAAGTAATCGAAAGAGCTTTGTGATCTATTTGTTGAATTAAGATTAAGAAATATTCGATAGAAGTTTCTACTAGAACATACTTACCAATAGATTCTTGCAAGTTTCACCACACATCATAGTAGCTTATTCGAATGGTTTAGGTTTAATCGAGAGAGGAACAGAGAGAATATACGGGTCTAACAACTACTATACAGAACCAGGTTTTCTATCAGGTTTGACAGCTACACACACAGAGAACAGAAGTTAAATGACAGGAGGAATTGTACGTGGAAAATTCCCAGCTTAACGGGATTAAAAACCACGACCTACCTTTGTAGGATTTCAACTTCACTACTGAGCAAATTTCAAATTACAACCTGTGCAACCTAGGAATTAAAATTTTAATCCCTCACTAACTTGTAATAAACCTATTACAAGCTACTTTGCAATAACTCTATTACAAAGACTTTAAAACTTGACTAACTCTAGCCAAGACTTAAACACGCAGGTTTAAGGTTTACAAAGATGTTCCTATAAAGTGCTTCTAAATAAGTTGGATAGGAATTACAATTTGAAGAGCTATTACAAAGTTACAACTCAACTAAGGACACACAATAACTCGATGTGGGAATTGGTCCGTAGTATCTTTGTTCTTTGTTCTTGAGGCACTTGAAACTTACTCGCTGAATGGTCATGTGTGTGAGCTTGTGTAAGATTTATAAGTGTTCAAGTGATTTGTTTTACCTCCCTTGAGTACATATATACATGTGTGACCTCACTAAGAATGATGCAATCAAGGTAGGTAAGAAGTCTTCTCTGGAAAGTTGACTACACTACTGTTCTGCACAGTAGCATGTGCAGGCAGCAACTTTCGAGCTGTAGAGTTGACTTCGTACAGTCTCCTCGGGAACTGGTAGGGACCTGGTCGCTCAGGTGTTCCTTCCACTCTGAGGAGTTGAATCATATTCCATGCTGAGTCCCAACCTGAAATCTTGTGAACTTAAGGTCTTGTGAATGTGTAACAGGTTCCTTATCTTGTTCTGGATAGTAAGTTTGTTAGATCATCAAAACATAAAGTAGAGTACTTATAATCGAAGTACATATAACCTATCAATTTCCCCCTTTTTGATGATGACAAACTCATTGAAAATCCTAGAAGGAGCCACCAAAGAACCAGATTGTGAACCAGAAGGGCCAGAAGGGCCTTACGTTTTCCTCCTGAAACTATGCATTCACCCTTTGTCAGTACCTGAACTTTTGGTTATTCAATTAAGTTCTTCTTTTCCCCCTTTTGGCATCATAAAAAGGACAGAGCAGGTTAGCAGCATAAAGAAGTCTAGCATTGTTAACTCATGCCACGTATGTGCTCAGAACACGATAAGAGATAGAAGTAAAAGAGCAGCAGCATAGATTGCAAAAAGGAAACTACTTGCATTAACCAGAATTGGATTATTACAGGCGGGAGCAGAGTCATTGTTTTACATCCACAGTGTAAAACAAACAAAAACAAATACCATAAATAACAAAACATCACCAACAAAAACTGAAAAAAGATAGACACTAAGGGGATATTCTTTAAGGGACACTGGAGGAAGGGGGCTTGGAAGAGGAAGCAAGAGTTTGGAGGACAAGATCCATGCGAGCATTCACGGACAGTTGCTCATTGAGCAGTCTTTCTTTCAGGTCCTCCACCTGTTTCCTTAGTTCGGCATTCTCCTTTGTTAGGCGTGCAACCTCTACACTGTGAGAACCACTGGAACCATGTTCCTCTTGCAACTGACTGAGCTGATTCTCAAGAATTGCGTTCCTAGCCTTTTAACTTCTGGATCTCCTCTGTGGAACTATTCTGAGCATTTATCAGTTGAGAGACTGTGGAAGTGCTTCTAACTCCTACTTTGTCAATACACTCACACTCCTCCAGAGTGGTTTTGAAAAAGATTGATTTCTAGTGCCCACTTTTGCCTGACCCAGAGGTACTTTGAAAAACTCAAAGACTTTTGTGAGAAGGAACCCATAAAGCAGTCCAAGATTCCCGTCTTTGAGATACTCTACCTTTTGCATATGCTCAATCATTATGGCCGGCAGATTGATGGAGGAGAAGTTGTCCAAAGTCTCCATAAGGAATAGGTCAGCTTTGGAGGCAACAGATCTTCTTTCAGAGCGGGGAAGCAATAATTTGTTGACCATCTTAAAGAACAACTAATAAACTAGAAGGAGTGCCTTCTTATGCACCTGTTCCCCATGTTGTACTGCCTTGTCCTTGACAATGGTATTTTTGAAGTTTGGTGTGCAAGCACCCTGAACAGATGACACTCCTTTGGTAGGAACACCCAGAATTGACCCCAATAAGGTAGAGTTCATTACTATGTCCATCCCATCTACCAGCATACAGATTTGGTCACCATCTACTATGAAGAGGTTGGTGTAGAAACTTCGCACCTCGTCCTTATACACTATAGGAGCCTTATTTGTAAACAGATCGGTCCACTGTTGAGCATCATAAATATCCACTAATTGTCTCATACCAGCACTCTCTAGAATGTCGGAGGCAAATGTTCGGTCCCACAGCTCTTTCTGATTCCCCAGCTTCCTTTTCTCAGACCTCAAAGTTTCACTCACTTTTCCTTTCTTGACGGAACCAGGTTCCTTATCATCATCATCATCATCATCCCTCTTTCTTTTCACTAACTTCCCAACAGACTTTTGCTTCTCCATTGACTTGCTCTGTCTATGTTCACCAGATTTCTCCACTTCTTCCTCATCAGACTTGTCACCACGCTTCCTCACTGTCTTGTCACCAGAACTTTTTGCCAACTTTTTACTGGAACCAGCAACATCACTCTTGGAAGAACTCTCAGCACCCTTAGAGGTGTTCTTTTCGGAAAGAGAGTGCTTCTTCCTTGAAGACTTTCAGGACAGGGAACTAGGTTCCTTTTGGTTTCCTCATCCACATTCACTACAGGAACATCCTCTGCTTGTACCACTTTTCCATCTTTGACCAACCTTCTCCTTCTTTTACTCCGCTTTACTCTTCTTGAGGGAAAACTCTAAACCTAGTAGTGGTTCACTTAGGAGGTGGCTCTGAAGTTACCACTAGCTTAGTCCTAGCCCTGATGAAACTAGCATACACCAAATCATTTGCGTCTTCTTCACTGTCAGGATTTGTCTCAGGAACCACCATATTCAAGGGCTCGGCATCAAAGTGGGGAGAGGGAGCAGGATTAACACTGACCTGGTCAGATGATTCCTGACCTAGATTCTCCATGGAGGGATCAGGTTCATTATTTGGAGCCCTAGTAGTATCATCTTGTGTCGGTTGTTCAAATGGCACAATTGCTCCCTTTTCTTCTGTTCCTTCCTCCTGTGGCTCAAACCCTTCTACACATTTTTCTATAACGACCCCTTCTGACGCAATGGACAACGTATTCTCTATTTCCTCTTTTTTTGTGGTTCCATGGCGATTTCAATAGACAAAGGAGTGATGCCTTCAGACTCATCACTTGTCCAGGAGATCTCAGGCTCTTCATTATTACTCACCGGTTCTTCACTTAAGTGCTCAGCCATGGATAGAGTGGAAGGTTCCTGAACGAGGTTCCCTTGTTCACCCTGATGACTCTGTTTGACTGGTGAGACTGGAGGAGGACAGTGATCTTCAGACTTGCTTGGAGGAGGAGTGGACTCGGAGAAGGGTAGGAATGGGAATAGAGTGTGGAGGAGAATCTTCATTAGGGTTTGGAGAGAGGTTTACCTATGAATTTGTCACTGGTGAGGACTCAATCACCGTGTTATCAGGCATACTAACAATTGCTTGATATTCAGACATGATAAGATTATTCTCTAGGGATTGTGGATTTGAGAAGAGAGAAGACAAACAAGGAATTTTTGAGTTTGGAAGAAAAAGGGTTGTGATGTTGGTTTAATTATAATGAGGGACCCGTCTAAAACTGCGGCACCCTTTTTGCTTTGGAGATATATCTATTAGAGAAGGGAGTGATGTTTAGGCTATGACGTATTGGATGAAAAGACACGACTTTAAAGAGATTGTTACGCTGATGATTATGTGGCATTGTTTTTTGTTCGTTTTAAATTGTGTATGAAAGAACAAAGAAACCACTAACCAGCGTTAGAGAACTAGGTTCCTTGATAAGTCTGGCGAGTGACTTTTATCCCCTTATTCATCATGCACTACAGCATCTGCTTCTGTAGTCATCATGCGTGTCTACCTGTAACGGTATAGAAGTGAGTTAGACTTAGCCTAAAAACATTTTAGCTAGCTTTTACCTGACTATGACTTTCATAACCAATAATGAGAAACCAGGTTCTCAGTTGTGTTTCATCATCCCCAAGTGCAAGGCGATCTTTCTCAAAATGCTTTCTTCCCAGGGCTTTTGATGAAGATGTCTGCAACTTGATCTTCAACAATCATTGTATTTGGCCTTCTTGAGTTGAACTCAAGTTCTTCCAATTTGTTGCTTGGTCCATAGCACTTGACCACATCAAGATGCTGATTATACATATTCTGCTTGAGTTGTTGAGAGTACCATTTAATTCTACTTTCTTGAGCCTTATAAGACAAGATAGGAACTCAGAGATTGTTCCAATTCAGGTGAGCTTTTCATATCCATTTACTTGGAGGACAGTAGAGAACCAGGTTTTAT
Source organism: Nicotiana attenuata (assembly GCF_001879085.1). Lineage (NCBI taxonomy): Eukaryota > Viridiplantae > Streptophyta > Magnoliopsida > Solanales > Solanaceae > Nicotiana > Nicotiana attenuata. The sequence continues at coordinate 39,904,718 of NC_031998.1, forward strand.
GTTCTTCTTAGAATACCTCAAGATACTTACACCCTCCTTCAGGTAAAAATACTTTTGGATTTGACGGAGACCTTTCATAGAACTCAACTCTGATCACGATGTCTAGTCTACTTTGCAGTGAGATAGAGAGTGATTAAGTGATGTCTCTATGCAACAGCCCTCTTTCCAACAGTTTGTTTTTCAGGTTCTATTGTTGCAGACGCGGGACTTGGTTCCTTGCTGGGATCAATGAGCGTTCTCTACCTTGATCAGTGTTTCTATTTTCTTTTGAGACGAGCATGTTAGGAGGATTCCTCCATCTCTTCTATCATCAGATTTTTAGGGCTGACCTTTCCCATTGCTGAGAACATGACAGTTATACCCAGATATCCTCACTAGAATCAGCAGCTTTGGTCAAGATGTTTGCAAGCCCTTCATCAATTAATGTTGACCGTGCCCAAATTTTCAAGAGTCCATTTCTCATTTTCAACAACTCTATCTGAGGTGGTGTACTTTGAGCTAGGTGGTTGAGTAGTTCTTCTTTCAACATAGCATTCATCCATGTATGGCATTATCCAAACCTGTTCCATGATTTAGTCTGATGCAAGCCACGTTTGTCTCTATCGGTACCTGAATCATCTTACTCAACTTGATCAGACCACGAACCAGGTTCTTCATATCCAGTTTGTTTAGAGATAGACAATGTGCAATGCTCCAGACTTTTGTCCCATGATTCATTATTCTTTTCAACAGCTTCCAACCAACTTACGTCTCCACTCTAGAAGCTCAATCGCAGCCACATACATACTCTTGTGACTTTTGGCTGCAGCAACACCTCACCAGTCACAGGATTTGAGATTGTGAATATCCTAGACAAGCGTTCCACCTTATTTCCATTGACACAGATTTTCTAACTCCTAGAGCGTACCCCCTATTTTAACCATTTTAAAAAAAAAAAAAAGAAGGTACACTCTCTCCTTGCAGGGCTCTTTGGTGAAGGAAGATTGATTTTGAGCAGTCACTGTTTATGTGACATTAATGGCTGCTTTTCTTCACTGCTCCCTGCACACAGAAATCAAGGGTTAGATTTAGGAACCCAAACAAGTTTGGGTCCCTTGTTAAGAGAAAAAGGATGAATGAGTGCTTTCTTAGTCCAAGCAGGCAAAGTACATTATTTATTTGATGGTTTCCTATTTGACGGACCAGGTCCTCTCGCAGTAGTTGCTCTCTGATGAGACTGAACCCTGGCATGCAAGTTTCCTTGAGGTGCCCATTGTTGCCACAGTGGATACATAGCCAATTGTCAGGTACATTAACATACTTGCTATGAGGGTTGTAGGGAATCTTTTCCCTTTGAAACCCAATCCCTTGCCTGTTTCCCCCAAAGTTGGTGTACATGGCAGTGATAGCATCCGATGACAAGGTCCACTTAAGAGATTTCTCAAGATCACTCTTTACATTCCCTAGTTCTTCCTAAAGTTTTTTGTTTATCTCAAGTTCAACACACAAACTAGTCTTTACCAAGTTTAACTCATTTTCAAGCTTAATGTGTGCTTCACATGCAACTTCCTTTCCCTTTTTAGAGTTTCCAGGCCTATTTGCAGTTTTAAAGTCCTCAATTGTTTCTTTCAAGTCTACTACCACCACTACTAAGTCATCCCTTTCTTGCTCAATTATAGCAACTCTCTCAGTCAAGGTTTCCTTCTCTTTATTTGCACACTCAATGGTTCTTTTAAGTCTAACACAACCACCATTAAAATCATCTCGTTCATGTTCTATACTAGCAATTTTTTCTTCTAAGGCATTCTTTTCTTTTTTCAGGTTCTCTATTGTTTCTTTCAGATCAACTACAACGACTACTAAGTCATCTTTGGTTTGTTCAGCTTCCACTAGTTCCATAGCTAAAGCATATTTATCATTGATAAGACTATGGTAAGCATCAATTAGCATATTTGCTAATGACATGAGCTTTTTAGGAGAGTAAGATTTCAGATTTCTCTGAACATCCAGAAAGTTTACCTCATCGTCACGTCATCTTCATCATCATCAGATTGAGCCATTAGAGAAAAGATTGAATCATACTCAGTTGTTTCATTTTCCACTACCATCATTGAACTGCCACCATGGTCTTCTTCTTCTTCAGATTCGCTGGAGGAGTCTCCCCATGCAGCAAGAGCTTGCTTTACAACATCGTCAACATCATTTTTTCTCTTGAAGTGTGTCAGGAACCTAGTTCCTCTTTGTTGCTTTGTCAAAGTTGTTATTATACTGATCTTGCTTTAGGAGAGGGCAATCCTTGATGAAGTGTCCTGGCTTGCCACATTTATGATAGAGGTCATAATATCTGGGCCTGCTAGAGCTACCCCTTTTTGGAAAGCCTCCATTTCTGCAAACCATCTTCTGAAACCTTTTTGTCAAGTAAGCCATGTCCCCGTCTTCACCACTTGAGTCATTGTTGTCCGTCTTGAGGACCAGGTTCTTCTCTTTCTTGGGATCACTTTTTTCATTGTCCTTCTTCTTTTTCATTTCATAGGTTTTCAAGTTTCCAACAAGTTTATCCATGGTCAGTGTCTGCAAATTCTTAGCCTACATAATGGCGTTAACTTTGCTTTCCCGAAAACTGGGCAGTACACTAAGGATTTTTCTGACAAGCTTGTTTCTTGAAATACTTTCACCAAGAGAGTGAAGCTCATTGATGATGGAGGTGAATGGAGTATGCATATCTTGGATGGATTCATCATCTTTCATCTCGAAGAGCTTATATTTTGTTATGAGCATATCAATCTTGGACTGCTTCACCTGAGTTGTTCCCTCGTGAGCTGTCTGAAGAGCCTCCTAGATCTCTTTTGCTGATTGACAAGCTGATATCCTATTATATTCATCAGGACCAATACCATACACAAGAATTTTCTTTGCTCAAAAATTCTTTTCAATGGCCTTTCTATCAGCGTTATTGAATTTTTTCCTTGTCTTGGGAATGGCTATAGCTGGATCACCAACGTTCTTTGTAGGTACAAAAGGTCCATCACATATTACATCCCATAACTCAGAGTCTTCAGCCATGATGAAGTCGTGCATCCTAGTTTGCCACCACCCATAGTATTGACCATTGAACCTAGGGGGTCTGTACGTGGACTGGCCTTCTTCGAAGTTTGGAGGAGCATCCATGAGGATCCTTTCTAGGTGTTAACCTAATAGAAAGAACCTGCTCTGATACCAATTGATAGAATATATGGGTCCACCAACTTCTATAGAAAGCCAGGTTCTCTATCAGGTTTGACAGCTACACACACACATACAGAAGTTAAATGACAGGAGGAATTTTACGTGGAAAATTCCTAGCTCAACGGGATTAAAAACCACGACCTACCCTTGTAGCATTTCAACTTCACTACTGAGCAACTTTCAGATTACAACCTATGCAACCTAGAAATTAAAATCTTAATCCCTTACTAACTTTTAATACACTTATTAGAAGCCACTTTGCAATAACTCTATTACAAAGACATTAAAACATGACTAACTCTAGCCAAGACTTAAACACGCAGGTTTAAGATTTACAAAGATGTTCTTATAAAGTGCTTCTAAATAAGCTGGATATGAATTACAATTTGAAGAGCTATTAAAAAGTTACAACTCAACTAAGGACACACAATAACTTGATGTGGGAACTGGTCCGTAGTTGCTTTGTTCTTTGTTCTTGAGGTAATTGACACTTACTCGCTGAATGGTCATGTGTGTGAGCTTGTGTAAGATTTCTAAGTGTTCAAGTGATTTGTTTTACCTACATTGAGTGCATATATATATGTGTGACCTCACTAAGAATGATGCAATCAAGGTAGGTAAGAAGTCTTCTCTGGAAAGTTGACTGTAGCACTGTTTTGCACAGTAGCGTGTGTAGGCAGCAACTTTCCAACTGTAGAGTTGACTTCGTACAGTCTCCTCGGGAACTGGTAGGGACCTGGTCGCTCAGGTGTTCCTTCCACTCTGAGGAGTTGAATCATATTCCAGCTGAGTCCCAACCTGGAATCTTGTGAACATGAGGTCTTGTGAATGTGTAATAGGTTCCTTATCTGGTTCTAGATAGTAAGTTTGTTAGATCATCAAAACATAAAGTAGAGTACTAATAATCGAAGTACATGTAACCTATCAGAAAACTGAGTCAGAATAATAGGATAATAACATGTTGAATTCGAGAGAATCAATAGATCATTAATAGTGAAATTAAACGATGTCAATTCCAGGATAACAATCTTGTACTTATCATCTCATGACCCTTATCTGTCACATTGATAACAACTTAATTTTGCTAGTCTCTAGTTCTTCACGATCAATTGTCAATTGTTTTACTTTTAATAGTTAATTGTAGTATGTACTCATCCCAAACCAAAGTGTTGAACATCCTGAATGGCATTTAACCCACAAATTACTTGAACATTATTTAAATCCAATCCCTATGGAGACGATATTTTACTATACTACCATTAACTAGCGAGCATAAATTTTGTGTTGTGATTTGCGTTTGTCACTAGCTCAGGCACCAGCAGTTCCCATTGTGATTCCTGGCCTTCAAAAGGTCTTAGCCTAGATTTTGTCTATATGCACGAACCTCGGTCAGGCAGTCTCAGTTCCAGCTGCATCAGCCACTTCACAGGCCGAGGGAGGTGCCCAGACTCCTTCCGCCCGTACTCTAGAGCAGCTAGCTCAAGGTCAATAGACACCGGGCATATTGCCAATTCAGCCAATTGCTGTCACTCGGGCCAAGGTTGGTCCCCATATGAGTGATGAGGAGCAGAAGAGATTGGACCGGTTTGGTAGGCTTAACCCCCAGAGTTCAGTAGAGTAGAGTCGGGGGATGCTTAGAATTTTATAGACCGATGTCAGCGGATTCTTCACACATCGGGTGTTTTGGACACCAACGGGGTTTCATTTACTACATTTCAGCCGACAGGGGCAGCTTACCGATGGTGGCAAGCTTATGAGTTGAGCAGGCCAGCTGATGCAGCTCCACTTACATGGCATGAGTTCTCAGTCCTTTTCTTAGAGAAGTTTGTCCCACAGACTCGCACAGAGGAGTTGCGTAGGCAAATTGAGCAGCTACGCTAGTAGGGTATGACCGTAACTCAGTATGAGATGAGGTTTTAGTGTTGGCTCGTCATGCGTATGGTTGGTTCCCACTAAGCGGGAGAAGATTAGAAGGTTCATTAATGGCCTCAACTATGGATTACGCTTCATTATGGCTCGGGAGGTTGCGACGGTGCAAGGTTTGACGAGGTGGTCGAATTGCAAAATGATTAGAGCTAGTTCACATGCAGGAGCATGAGGAATGGGAGGCCAAGAGGTCTCTTAGTTCAGGTGGTTTCAGCAGTGCCTCATCTGGAGGCCAGTTCCATTACAGTAGGAGTCATTCTTCTAGACCCGTTCAGGCAGCTCGCCATGTTCCTTATGGTTCTTTAGATAGCCATGATTTCTATAGTGCACGCCCAACTCAGTCATCATTTAGTGTGTAGCCTTCATAGATTTCTTACCATGCTTCATCTGCACAGGGTTCCTCGGGCAGCTATTCAGATCATCAGGGCATCAACTCTATCAGAGGAGGGGTTGTTTTGAGTGCGGGGACTTGAGTCATCTCAAGAGGGATTGCCTTAGACTATTGGGTACGGTTCCACAATAGAGTTATCAGCCTATGACTCCCACACTAGCACCTACACCACCCACACAGCCAGCTCGGGGTGGGGCTTAGTTAGCTCGAGGCCGCCCTAGAGGGGGAGGTCGATCAGGTGGTGGCGAGGCCCGTTGCTATGAATTTCCAACCCGACCAGAGGTAGTTATTTCCTATGTCGTGATCACAGGTATCGTTTTAGTATGCCACGGGGAGGCGTCTGTATTACTATTTGATCTTGGTTCCACTTATTCATATGTATCACCATACTTTGCTCGTTATTTGGATATGCCCCATGATTCTTTAGTTATGTATGTTCATGTATCTACACCGGTGGGTGATTCTATCATTGTGGACCATGTGTATCGGTCATGTATGGTGACTATCGGGGGATTAGAGATGAGAGTTGATCTTTTAGTGCTTAGCATGGTTGATTTCGTCGTGATTTTAGGCATGGATTGGTTGTCATCATGTCAAACTATTCTGGATTTTCACACTAAGATCGTGACGTTGGTGATGCCGAGATTGACTAGGGTTGAGTGGAGAGGTTCCTTTGATTATTTTCCTAGTAGGGTGATTTCATATTTAAAGGCTCAACGAATGTTTGAGAAGAAATGCCTGGCATATTTGACCTTTGTGAAGGATGTTGGTGCTGATACTCCTACCATTGAGTCTGTCTCGACAGTGAGAGACTTTTTGGATGTGTTTCTTGCAGACCTATCGGTCATACCGTCCGACAAGGACATTGATTTTGGTATTGACCTGGTGTCGGGCACTCGGCCCATCTCTATTCCTATGTATTGTATGGCACCAGTAGAATTGAAGAAAATGAAGGAGCGGCTTTAGGAGATTCTTGATAAGGGTTTCATCCAGCCCAGTGTGTTGCCTTGGGGTGCACCGGTTCTTTTTGTGAAGAAGAAGGGCGGTACCATACGTATGTGCACTAATTATAGGCAATTGAACAAAGTTACAATTAAGAACAAGTACCTATTACCGCTCATTGATGGACAGTGTATTCCAGCCATATCTTGATTCTTCTATCATAGTAATCATTTATGATATACTAGTGTACTCACGCAGCCAGGAGGATTATGAGTAGCATTTGAGGATTGTACTCCAGACGTTGAGGGAGAAGAAGATATATGCTAAATTATCCAAGTGTAACTTTTGGCTTGATTCTTTGGCATTCTTGGGGCACGTGGTGTCTACTGAGGGGATCAAGGAGGATCTGAAGAAGATTGAGGCAGTTCAGAGTTGGCTCAAATCGTCTTTAGCTATTGAGATTCAGAGTTTTCTTGGTTTGGCCAGATATTATTGTTGTTTTGTGGAGGGTTTCTCCTCCATTGCTGCACATTTGACACGATTGACTCAGAAGGGTGCTCCATTCAGGTGGTCCAATGAGTGTAAGGAGAGCTTTCAGAAGCTCAAGACTGCCTTGACCACAACTCCAGTTCTAGTTTTGCCTTCAGCATCAGGTTCATATATGGTTTATGGTAATGCTTCTCGGATTAATATTGGGTGTCTCTTGATGCAGAAGGGTAGGGTGATTGCTTATGCTTCCCGCCAGTTGAAGCCTCATGAGAAGAACTACCTCGTTTATGATCTAGAGTTGGCAGCTATTGTTCACGTATTGAAGATTTAGAAGAATTACCTCTACGGCGTGTCTTGTGAGGTATTTCTAGATCATCGGAGTCTACAACACTTGTTTAAGCAAAAGGATCTAAAGTTGAGGTAGCGGAGCTACTTAGATATGATATCACCATTTTGTATCATCTCGGGAAGGCCAATGTGGTAGCCGATGCCTTGAGTAGAAAGGTTAAGAGTATGGGTAGCCTTGCATATATTCAAGTTGGTGAGGAGCCACTAGAATTGGATGTTCAGGCTTTGGCCAATTGGTTTGTGAGGTAAGATGTTTCGGAGCCTAGCCAATTTCTTGCTTGCGTGGTTTCTCTATCTTTTTTGTATGAGTGTGTCAGTATAACGACCCCCCCCCCCCCCCACATTTGCTTGTCCTTGAGGATATGGTGCAGCACAGTGATGCCAAGGAGGTTTCTATGGAAATTATGGAGTGTTGTGAATGTAGGGTCAGATTTGTATGCCTAATGTGGATGGGTTACGTGAGTTGAATCTTGGGAGGTCCACAGTTTGCAATATTCCATTCATCTAGATGCCGCTTAGATGTATCAGGATTTGAGGCAGAACTATTGGTGAATAAGAATGAAGAAAGATAGAGTAGAGTATATTGCTCGGTGCTTGAACTGTCAGCAGGTGAAGTACAAGCATTAGAGACCGGGCGATTTTCTTTAGAGACTTGAGATTCTAGAGTGGAAATGGGAGCAAGTTACCATGGATTTCATTGTTGGGCTCCCATGAACTTTGAAGAAATTCGATGCAGTGTGGGTTATTGTGCATAGACTGACCAACTATGCACATTTCTTTCCAGTTGTGGCTACCTATCCTTCAGAGCGGCTGGATCAGATCTATATCAGTGAGATTGTTCGTCTTCATGAAGTGTTGGTGTCCATTATTTCTGCTCGGGGTACGTTGTTCACATTGCAAATTTGGAGAGCAGTTCAGCGAGAGTTTGGCACACGGCTTGAGTTGAGTACAGCATTCCACCACTAGACGGACAGAGAGTCTGAGCGCACCATTCAGATCTTGGAGGATATGTTACGTACCTGTGTTATGGATTTCAGGGGTTCTTGTGATTAGTTCTTGCCTCTTGCAGTGTTTGCCTACGACAATAGCTACCAATCAAGTATTCAGATATCTCCTTATGAGGCCTTATATGGAAGGCGGTATTGATCTCCAGTGGGTTGGTTTGAGCCATAGTAGGCTAGGTAGTTGGTCATTGATCTAGTTCGAGATGCCTTGGAGAAAGAGTTATGCTGATAGGAAGGTTCGTGATATCGCATACATGGTGGGTGAGAAGGTTTTACTCATAGTTTAGCCCATGAAGGGTGTGATGAGGTTCGGAAAGAAAGGCAAGTTGAGCCCACGATATAATGGTCCTATCGAGGTACTTCAGAGAATTGGAGAGGTGGCTTACAAGCTTGCATTACCACCTAGTCCATCGAGTGTTCACCTAGTATTTCATATTTTTATGCTCCGGAAGTTTTATGGTGATCTGTCACATGTTTTGGACTTCAGCAGGTTCAGCTAGATGAGTATTTGACTTATGATGTGGAGTCGGTGGCCATTTTTGACCGGCATGTTGGTAAGTTGAGGTCAAAGGATATAGAATCCGTGAAATTTTGCTGGCGACGTCAGGTGGTCAAGGAGGATACTTGGGATGACGAGCGAGAGATGCAGAGAGGTCATCCACACCTATTTGAGACTCCAGGTATGATTCCCAACTCGTTCAAGAATGAACTTTTGTTTAATAGGGGGAGAATGTAACGACTCGGCCAGTCATTTTGTGTATTGTAGCCCGGTTCCCCTATTTATTTCTTATTTTATGTTTGCTTATGGAACTTTCCGAGGTGGTTGGTTTGGTTCCGGGGATGTTTCGGAGTCAATTGGGACACTTAGTCCCAAGGTTGGAAGTTTAAGTTGAAAGAGTTAACCGAAGTTTGAATTTTGTGTAAACAACTTCGGAATACAGTTTTGATGGTTCTGATAGCTTCGTATGGTGATTTTGGACTTAGGTGTATGTACAGATTTGGATTTTGAGGCCTGTAGGTTAATTTTGTGCATTTTGCTGAAAGTTGGAAAGTTGAAGACTTGGAAGGTTGAGAGGTTTGACCAAGAGTTGAATTTGGTTATACCGGGAGTTAGAATAGGCCGTTGTGTCATTTGAGACTAGTGTGCAGAATTTGAGGTCATTCAGAGTTGATTTGATATAGTTCAGCACTAGTTTTACAAGTTGGAAGTTCATAGTTTCATTAGGCTTGAATTGGGGTGTGATTCGTGATTTTGATATTGTTTGATGTGATTTGAGGCTTCTACTAAGTTCGTATCGTATTTTAGGACGTGTTGGTATGTTTGGATGGGGTCCCGGGGGCCTCGCGTGTGATTCGAATTGAATTCAAATTAGTCTTGGAGTGTTGGCTGAAGCTTCAGGCTTCTGGTGCTTTCGCACCTGCGGTGGATATGGTCGAAGACGCAACACCGCATGTGCGGTGAGATTGCAGCAGATGCAAAGAGAAGTGAAGACCATAGATGCGCGTGCATTCAACAGAAGTGGATGTGCTTCTGTGATGAGAGGACCGCAGATGCGGAGCGAGATTGGTTTGGCCTTGGTCGCAGATGCGATAGGTGATCTGCATGAGTAGATGCACAAGAGCGGGTGAGAGACCGCAGAAGCAGTCTCGCAAGTGCAAAAATATAACCGCAGGTGCACTTGGTGGGGAAGTAAATGAAATTTCTCACCTGCGATGGTTAAGCGCGTAGGTGCGACTCTGAGGGCCGCATATATGTGATCGCTGGACAAGATCTTTTATGATGAGGGTTTGGTATTTTCTTCTCATTTTTGGGATTTTGGAGTTCGGACTTGAGCAATTTTGGGAGAATGACTTTTAATCACTTTTATCCATAAATATTGAATACCCTTTGATTATTACACCTAATTTTCATGAATCTAAGTTATATTGGACTATGTTATTGGAGAATGAAATTTAAGGATTTGAGGGTCGATTTCTGATTGGAGTTGGATGATTTTTCTATGGTGGACTCGTAATTGAATGGGTGTTTGGAAATTTTGAATTTTGTCGGTTCCGAGGTGCGGGCCGGGGGTTGACTTTTTAATTTGAGTTAAAGATCTTAGCTTTATCTTTTGGAACCACTTCCTATGTTTTTATTGATGGTATCGTTACTTGGCTAGATTCGGATAGTCCGAAGGTTGATACGCGCGGAAAGGGCTTGTTAGAGGAGTGATTTGGCTTGCTTAAGGTTATCTTACCTAAACTTGATTGAGGCACTAGTTTCCTGAATTATTTGTGATAGCTACGTGCTATGAGTGGCGCATATGTGTGGGGTTGAGCCCCTATGCGTGCATCGGGGTACTATTTCTATGCTCGGAGTAGTGTTTAGGCTATGACATGCTTTGAAATGATTTCTAAGCTTCAAGTTGAGATGTTTCTCCTATTTATACCCCTCTGTGATCTATTGTACCATAGTTGAGATATTGTTGACGTTATTCTTCCCATTGAACTTGATAAACTTCTATTTCTTGATGAAAATTGTCTGTTCTAGTTGTGATAGCACACATGCACATGCCTATACTATAGCATGTTACTTATACCAGTCCAGGAGTATGAAACTTGATAATCATTGATCATGTACATGTATTCCCGTACATTTGCTTTCTATGTGTTATGAGATGTATTGATAGCATGTGACTACGCCGGGCGGATTGTGATTATTGGCACGTGAGTTGTCTGTACAGTTGATACTATTGTCATGTGAGTTGTCTGTGCAGCACGTAAGCTTTCCCTGTGGATCCAGTTATTGATATTAGTACGTGAGTTGTCCGTGCAGCACATGAGTTGTCCGTGCGGTTGATTCTATTAGCACGTGAGTTGTCCGTGCAGCATGTGAGTTGTCAGTGCAGCGTGTGGATATGGATCCATCCCCTTAAGGTCACCCTCTCATATTTCTCTCTTGATGGTGTATACGCGGTTATTGAGAAAAACTTATCAGCGGGTTGGTACAGATGTGGAAAGGTTGAGGAAAGTCTGGCCAATGTTGTTATGGAATTGTATTTCCTCTTTACTAGCAATTTCCATGGTTCATTATGTGATGTATCTGAATATCATCTTATTTGTTGTACCAGTGACTGAACATAAATTTTGAGTGATTGTACACAAACACAGAAATAGTCCTTTCAGTACCTTATACATGATCACATTATTGTTCTGTATTTGTTGGATTTATGAAACTGTACAGGTTATAGCAGGTATCATTATTGCTTCTTTTACCTCGTCGAGGTTAATTACGATACTTATTGAGTACATTGGATCGCTTGTACTCATACTACTCTATCCACTTAATTGTCAGATCCAAATGTGGGTATCAGTTATCAGGAGTAGATTTGCTTGTTGGACTCATCTTCGAGAGGTGAGGTAGAGCTGCATTCTTCGCCGCAGTATTGACTTGTGTTTTCTTATGTACTATTGTTTCAATTCAGACAGTATTGCTCTTTATTTTTTAGACTTGTAGTCTGATGTAGAGCTCATGACTTTGTATTTACCGGTTTCTGGGGGATTTACATTGTATTAGTAGTATTTCGCTATATTGAGATTTCAGACTTATGCTATTTTCTATAAATTCTGTTGTTCCGGTTCTTTATTGTTATGTTTTGGCTTGCCTAGCCGGTATGTTAGGCTCCATCACGACGGGTTGGAATTTTGGATCGTGACATATAATTTAACCTTTTATAATTGGTTACCAACTACTCATTTTAGATTACTAATTAATGTTATTAAATATACTTATCTACAATTAGCTTTTAAATAATGTGATTGTGTGAATATTTTTTACACCATCAGTAAATATAACTTGAATTCTATTTTTTTAAGTTCCTATCAAAAAAATCAAGAAAGATCCAAAAATGAGCATTTAAAAGCGAATCTGCATACACACACTATAAATAGATGTGTAATAACTAATGGAGATTTACACAATCTTTGGAGATTATCTGATAACTACGTATGCATATGCATATATGAATACCCCCTCTCTGTTCTAAATCAATCACCACAAGTTTTCGGATTACACAGTGTTTTAGCAACGAGGAAATCGATGGACCAGCACAACCCCATAACGACGCTTTGGTAATATCCATGATGGTCCGAGACACTAAAGTCAAGCGTGTCTTGGTCGATCCCGGAAGCTCGGCTAACATAATTCGGTCATGGGTCGTCGAACAGTTGGGACTGACAGGGCAGATAATTTCTGAAGTGAGAGTATTGAATGGATTTAATATGGCTACGGAGACAACACGAGGGGAAATAACTCTGATGATCGACGTGGGCGGAGTTACGAAAGCGACCAAGTTCTGTGTTATTAAGGGCGATATGAGGTACAACGCCCTGCTCGGAAGACCTTGGATACACGACATCGGGGCTGTACCACCTTTTCGGATTCGAGCTCGTCGTCCTCGACTGTCGAGCCCAGATTGGCGAGGGCATCGGCCTCGCTGTTTTGATCTCGGGGTACGTGTTGGAGAGTCCATTCTTTGAATTTGTGCAGGGTGTTTTGGAGTTTGTCTTCACTCCAACCCTTATTCCCCTGGCCGAAAAAGAGCTCCTGCTGAGCTCGGGAACTCCGTCCGGAGTATGGACATTGTTCACGGACGGAGCTTCAAACGTAAAGGGGTCGGGATTGGGGATCATACTAAAACCTCCTACCGGGGACGTCATTAGGCAGTCTATACGGACGAGGAGGTT
>NC_031998.1:39917970-39919056 GCF_001879085.1 Nicotiana attenuata
AGATCAAAACAGCGAGGCCGATGCCCTCGCCAATCTGGGCTCGACAGTCGAGGACGACGAGCTCGAGTCCGAAAAGGTGGTACAGCTAATGAGGTCGGTCGTAGAAGAAGGGCACGCCGAGGTCAACTCAACTAGCCTTACTTGGGACTGGAGAAACAGGTATGTGGACTATCTAAAAACAGGAAAACTCCCACAGGACCCCAAAGAATCAAGGGCATTGAGAACAAAAGCGGCCCGTTTTTGTTTGGCCGAGGACGGAGTCTTATATAAAAGAACCTTCGGAGGACCACTCGCCATATGCCTTGGCCCCGGAGACACAGAGTACGTATTAAGGGAAATCCACGAAGGGTCATGTGGCAACCATTCGGGCGCGAATGCGTTGGTCCGAAAAATAATTCGAGCTGGATACTACTGGGTCAACATGGAACAGGATGCAAGGGAGTTTGTACGAAGATGCGACAGGTGTCAAAGGCATGCGCCATTCATCCATCAGCCTGCTGAGCTGCTGCATTCGGTCATCTCCCCATGGCCTTTCATGAAATGGGGAATGGACATAGTGGGCCCGCTTCCTCGAGCTCCAGGTAAGGCTCAATTTATTCTTTTGGTTACTGACTATTTCTCCAAATGGGTTGAAGCGCAGGCTTACGAAAAGGTTCGAGAGAAAGAAGTAATCGACTTCCTTTGGGACCACGTCGTGTGTCGGTTCGGGATGCCTTCCGAAATAGTATGTGACAATGGGAAACAGTTCGTTGGGAGCAAGGTATCAAAATTCTTCGAGGATAACAAGATCAAGAGGGTATTGTCAACCCCGTACCATCCCACCGGAAACGGGCAGGCTGAGTCGACCAACAAGACCATCGTTCAGAACCTAAAGAAAAGGTTACAAGACGCAAAAGGAAAATGGAGAGAAATGCTGCCCGAAATCCTATGGGCCTACCGGACAACCGAAAGGACTAGTACCGGTGCCACTCCTTTCTCTTTGGTTTACGGAGCCGAGGCCTTGATCCCAGTCGAGGTGGGCGAACCCAGCGCTAGATTCCGGTATGCAACCGAGTTACCGACCAAGAAGCAATGCTCACCAGCTTG
>NC_031998.1:39919156-39924778 GCF_001879085.1 Nicotiana attenuata
AGGAGGCGTAAAGTTGAGGGACTGAAGTGCAAAACACGGAATTCTTAGCCCAAAAACCCTATTTAAACAATAGAACTCGCCCAAGGGAGGCATGTAATTTTTTAGAGAGTACTTTGGCAAGGAAAACAAGTGTGAGAGATCACCCAAAACATCATTACTCTTATTCTTCTTTATTTTTCTTGCAATTTATGATTATGAATCTTTTAGTAGTTTATTTCCCCATTGTCATGAGTAGCTAAAAACCTTAATCTAAGGTTTTGGTGGAACCCGTTGGAGATAACTTGGTTGTTTTATTAATATAATTGAATTTGGTTGTTAATCTCTAATTGTTCATCTATGTTTTGATTGTGGATTAGTTGAAAGGGCCCTCAATTATCCGTTCCTATTTATTATGTATCTACTTGAGAGAGAGTGCATATTTAGGTGATTGTATGAACAACATCACTCCCGGAGTATAGACGAGAGTCATAACCGAGGGTTTAGGGGTTGGATTAGAGATAACGAAACCCCGGGTGCAATCTAAGTGAATTGTATTGTGAAAGTAGCTAGCGTAGCTTGAGAGAGTGCATCTAGTAGATTATCATTATTACTTGAGAAAGAATTGTGATAGCTTGAGCGTTCATGATTGTTAGAGACAACTAAATCATAGTTATAAGACATATACAACCAAGGAAATTACCAACGGGGGAAACCATTGCCTTAGACTTTATTTCTACTGTTTACACATCAAGTTTAGTTAATTTTCTGCTGTTAATTACTTTCAGTCTTTAGTTGTTAGAAAATCAACCATTGTGAATCAAAAATTTTGGGAAAGCAGATTGTGTGAATTTAGTAAATTTGACAGTAGTGATTGATAGGTTAGTTCCCTGTGGTTCGACTCTGGGCAATAATTCTCAGATTTTATTTGCAACGCCCGCATAGTCTTTTGTGAGACTCAGTTGAGCGTGATCAAATTTTGGCGTCGTTGCCGGGGAACTAACGGTGTTATCAATTACAATTGAAAGAAATACAAAAATTCTAAGTGTAGTCAGTTTTCTCTATACCAATCTTTTCATTGAAATTCTAACGTTTGAAATCTTGTGGAAAGCAGGTGTATGCCTAGAAATTCTTCGAGGACTGGAGAACTACTAGAAGGACTCTCAGACCCCGAGAAAATATTCATGGCATTGAACCGTGCCAACAAAGGACTTCAACAACCTCAACCAACACACCAACTCGAATTTGACATGGGTGACGTAGATAACGTCAGCGGAAACATCAGGGATGAGCCAGCTGACTTAAATGTCAGAGGAGTAGCACCTCTTGTGCCCGAGGCTGCACTACATGACTGGGCACAACCTACAGCTGACAATCTGGCCACTGCCATAGCTGTGCCCGCAATTCAAGCGGAGACATTCCAGATCACCAACAACTTGCTACATCTGCTGCAAAATAAGGGACTGTTCTCCGGGTCAAGCATTGAAGACCCGCAACAACACTTGAAAAATTTTCTGTCAATTTGCATGACCCAAAGGCAACCCAATGTAACCCCTGAAGCTATCAAACTGCTCTTGTTCCCATTCTCAGTAACTGGGGCAGCTCAGACTTGGTTAAATTCGCTCCCTATCAACTCTATTACCACTTGGGAGGAATTAGTCAAGCAGTTTCTGAACAAGTTCTATCCACCTAACTAGACTGCACAGCAAATTGATGCCATATTACAATTTAGGCAGCAGTCCACGGAGTCCTTGCAAGAAACTTGGGAGAGATTCAAAGGGATGCTTGTGAAGTGTCCTCATCATGGCACTCCAGACCAGATGCTTGGCCAGAGATTCTACATGGGTCTAACTGACAACTTGAAAGCAAATGTGGATGCTTCAGCTGAAGGTGCTTTCTTAAGCAAAACATTCACCGAGTGAAAAATTCTCCTCGATAAGATGTCACAAAATGCGGGGTGGATGACTAGAAGTGCAACACTGGCACCCATAGTGCATTCAGTTCCACTTGATCCCAATAATTCACAGGAAGAGAACATGGCCACACTCTTGACCCAGATGAGCCTACTGACAAAGAAGATTGATGAGATGGGTACAAAACAGGTGCACATTGTTGATACAACAAATGGAGGACTATGCACACCGTGTATTAATTAGTCCTATGTGTGTTCATGGAGCGGAGAAGGTGAAAATCAAGGGGTCCGGGAAGATATGAATTATGTCAACAACTATGGGGGTCAGAGATAAGGAGCACAGCAGTGGAGACCGCAACAAAATCAGCAGTACGGGCCTAATATGCAGCAGCCTGGGGGTATTCACCCTCAAAACCAATTAGTGCCAGTCCCTTATCAGAAACCACAGGGTTATCCACAGCAGAATCAGCAACAATTGGTTTATCAACCACCCCTCAGTAGCAAGATAACAACATGGTGGAGATCAGGAGTATGCTTCAACAACTCATTGGGACAAATAATAAAGTGCTGGAAAAATTGGCAGTACATGATTCAGCCATAAAGAATATTGAAACGCAGCTGGGTCAGCTATCCATGGCCTTGAACAACCGTCCTTCGGGGACTTTACCTGCAGATACGAACATAAATCCCAAGGAGCAAAACCCGAATCAGCTAATGGCAATCAGTCTCAGGAATGGTAGAGATTTAGATAGAGAGAAGGAAATTGCACAAGCCAGCAAGAATACTACACCAGCTATTCCAGTTCAATTAGAGGTAGAAGAACCAACAGAACTCACTGAAGTAGTAGTTGAGCAGAGTCAGGATGAAAAAGGCAAAGAAAAGGAGACCGAGCAAGTTGCAGAACAGGTTACACCTCTTGAGCCAGAAATTCCTAACAGAGAGAAGCCAACCAGCAATGCACAAAGGGTGATACCTGCACCCTTCCCTCAGAGACTGGTCAAGCAAAAGAAGGCAGACCAATACAAAAAGTTCATGGAGATGCTGCGTCAAATCCAGTTGAATATTCCATTGATGGATGCCTTGAGGGAGATGCCTGGTTATGCCAAGATGATGAAAGATTTAATGTCAAGGAAGTTTGATTTTCAGGGTCTATCCACAGTAACTCTGACACAGACCTGCAGCCCAGTAGTAGTAAAACCGATGACCCAAAAGATGTCCGACCCAGGTAGCTTTACTATTCCATACACCATAGGGAGTTATGCCTTTGCAAAGGCGTTATGTGATTTGGGAGCCAGCATAAATCTGATGCCGCTGGCAATGTACACCAAATTGGGCATCGGCAGAGCCAGGCCGACTTCTATGCTACTCCAGCTGGCTGATCGCACTGTGAAAAGACCAACTGGTATTCTTGATGATGTGCTGGTGCAAGTGGGGAAGTTCGTGTTCCCTGCAGACTTTGTGATTCTGGATTATTAGGTGGATGAGGAGATACCCCTTATTTTGGGGAGACCATTTTTGGCCACTGGGAGAGCACTGATAGACTGTGAGACTGGGGAACTTAAAATGAGATTGAACGATGAAGAAGTCATATTCAATGTTCAGCTATCAATGAGGAGACCCAGCGAATATGCGAATTGCTCTCTAGTAGAGGCAGTGGATGTAATTCTGCAAGAAGATGACAGGACCCTAACTGTGAGAGATCCATTGGAAGCATGCCTGACAAATTTAGAAGAAATGGATGGTGAGGGATTAGCTGAATGGGTGATGGCATTGGAAGGCCGAGGGTTTTGGTCAAGGGAACCTCAGTTCGAGTCCCTTGAGCTGGAGAAAAAAGGGTGACTCCTCCAGCCAAGCCATAAATAGAGGAACCACCCAAACTGAAGATGAAGCCACTTCCAGATCACCTCAGGTATGCATTCCTAGGCCCTGATTCGACTTTACCTGTTATTATATCATCCTGTTTGCTAGATGTGCAGGTAGAGAAGCTATTACAGGTACTGAAGGATAACAAGACTGCCATTGGTTGGACCATGGCAGACATAAAGGGTATCAGCCCAGCCTTCTGTATGCATAAGATTCTCCTGGAATAGGGGCACAGACCTTCCAGGGAACATCAGCGAAGGCTGAACCCTAACATGAAAGAGGTTATAAAGAAAGAGGTGATCAAATGGTTAGATGCGGGAATCATTTTCCCCATCTCTGATAGTAATTGGGTCAGCCCTGTCCAATGTGTTCCGAAAAAGGGGGGAATGACTGTTGTGAAAAATGACAACAATGAGTTGATCTCAACTCGTACAGTCATAGGGTGGCGAATCTGCATGGATTACCTGAAATTGAACACCGCCACCCGAAAGGACCACTTTCCCTTGCCCTTCATTGACCAAATGTTGGACAGGCTGGCTGGAAGATCGCACTTTTGTTTCTTAGATGGATATTCGGGGTACAATCAGATATCGATAGCCCCCGAAGATAGAGAAAAAACATCCTTCACCTGTCCGTATGGCATCTTTGCCTTTCGGAGAATGCCCTTTGGGCTTTGCAACGCACCAGCGACTTTTCAACGGTGCATGCTAGCCATCTTCACAGATATGGTGGAGGACATTATGGAAGTCTTTATGGATGATTTCTCCGTGGTGGGAGATTCATTCGAAGACTGTCTTCACAACTTAAGCAGAGTGCTTAAAAGATGTGTGGAGACAAACTTAGTGCTAAACTGGGAGAAGTGCCATTTTATGGTACAAGAAGGGATAGTCCTAGGACATCGAGTGTCCAGAAAAGGAATTGAGGTTGACCATGCTAAGGTTGACGTGATTGAGAAGCTACCACCGCCCACTTCAGTCAAGGCGGAGAGAAGTTTTCTTAGACACGCCGGGTTCTACCGTCGTTTCATAAAAGACTTTTCCAAAATTGCTAACCCATTATGCAAACTCATTGAAAAGGATCAGCCCTTTGTGTTTTCTAATGATTGCATGTTGGCATTTGAGGAACTGAAGAAGAAGTTGATAACTGCACCCATCATTGTTGCACCCAACTGGGAGCAACCATTTGAGCTCATGTGTGATGCCGGCAACTATGCTATAGGAGCAGTCTTGGGGCAGCGAAAAGATAAGCTGATGCACCTGATTTACTACGCAGGTAGAACGCTAAGCGGTGCACAGCTCAACTACACAGTGACGGAGAAGGAGATGTTGGCAGTTGTGTTTGCTTTTGACAAGTTCCGATCATATCTGATTGGTTTCAAGGTAATTGTGTATACTGACCATGCAGCTCTCAGGTACCTAATTGAGAAAAAGGAGTCTAAGCCGCGCCTGATTCTTTGGGTGCTGTTGTTGCAAGAATTCGACCTCGAAATTCGTGACCGTAAGGGCATAGAAAATCAAGTCGCTGATCATCTATCACGACTTGAAGGAGCTAAAAAATCAGTCGAGGTCGAAGAGATTCTGGAAACCTTTCCAGACGAGCAGTTGCTCGCAGCTAGCCTTGAGGATGCGCCATGGTATGCAGATTTTGCAAACTACCTGGCCTGCGGTATAGTTCCATATGACCTTTCATCTTTCCAAAAGAAAAAGTTATTTCGTGATTGCCGCATGTATTATTGGGATAAACCTCATTTGTTTCGAATATGTGTTGATAACATTATCCGGAGGTGTGTCCCCGAGATAGAACAATCTTCGATTTTGCAGGCTTGTCACGCATCAGCATATGGAGGATATTTTGGAGGGGTCAGAACAGCT
>NC_031998.1:39928188-39932856 GCF_001879085.1 Nicotiana attenuata
TGGAGGAAGAGGTGGCAGATCTTCGCACCTCAGTTGATGGCCTACATGTGCGTATGGATGCCATGTCTCAAAGGCAGGCCAGGTCTGAGAACCGGATGATGGCTTGGTTCCGTGATTTGGGGAGGGCTTGTCATGTGGACCCCAACACCGTCTCCGACTCGGACTGATGGTCAGGGAAGTCTTCTTACCCTTCTGCACTTTATTTGTGATATGGCATGGGGACATGCCATAATCTTTTTGTGTGGGGTGGGAGACTTGCTTTAGTGGTGTATTGTTAGTGTACATATACATTGAGCATGTTGTAGTTCTGTATCTTTGTCGTTGTGTATAATTGGGTGTACTCATCTTACAAGTAACTGACTTGGCCCAACGACAGACATTTGTCGACGGGTCTCTTGAGGGTCAAAGTCGAATTCAAAAAAAAATATTAGAAAAGGTAGGGGACTCTTCTTGAGGACGGACCACTTGGACAGTACTCTTGAGGGAAGTAGTCCACTTACAATTTTTACTTTTTATTTTTTAGGTAGTGTAGTAATTCCCCCTTGGTTTTTCTTTTGACCACGGTTCTTTTCCAAGGGCTTTTCTTGAACCGGGTTAGGTAGATTTTTCTTTGATATCTTTAGGACCCTGAGGACTCTCTTGGAATATGATGGGTAAGGGCAGGAATACAACCTATAATGTACACACCTGCTGATAACTAAACAAACTTGAGGGTGCAACGTCTAGGCTCGTTTGTAGACTCGTAAATTATGCCTTAATAGTGCACACCTTGTCTTGCTTGAACACTCATGTGAGTGTGTTGACGAACTAATTCGGAATGAGTTACATGCCAAGTGTGTGTGAGGAAATACCTGTATTCTGTGCTTGCATGCGATACCTAGAACTTGCCCGGTATGTTTGCAAAGCAAAATAGAAGTTGTTTGGTCTTAGAGATGATTGAGGCATTTCTTTGTGTAGCCGGTCTAATTATGAATCCACCTGTACGTATCACCATAGTTAACCCCTTTGAGCTTAAGCCTGTTTCTTTGATAACCTTGTAATAACCTATATCTATGAGTTGAATAGCTTGACCGTTTGACCCTTTGCCTCCTAGAAGCACTTGAATTGTTAAAGATCATGTAAAAGTCAAAGTTGTGGGGTGATAAGGGAGTAGAATAAGGAAATCAAGAAAATACATGAATGGTGCAATGGTAGTTGAAAAAAAAAAAGAAAATTTGAAATATAGAAGAAGGACCTTGCAAATAGGTGGTCCTAAAATAGTGAATGGCAAGAAAAGCCAGTTGCACCTAGGGAAGTGGGGGTAGCTTATGAAACAAAGTGTGGAAGAATGACTGGGCAGAACATGGAAATCGGAATAAAGGAAGAATGTATTAAAAGTGCTTAGGGAGGTTAGTCACTATATCCAAATATATCCTACCCGTCCCTTAGCCTACATTACAACCAAATAAAGACCACTTGATCTTAGACTAAAACAACTCGATTAGTAGAGTATTACACTAAGGGCAAGCTTATGGTGCATCTATGTGGCATGTGAATGTTCTTGCTGAGAGTGAGTGAATTCGTTCTATATATAGTTCCTTGTGCTTGATTTTATTTGTGTGGAACTTCTCTCAAAAATGTGATGTGAGGGCATGTGACTCGGGAAGAAAAAGCAAGTTTTCACCTCTGTTAGAGTAACTAGAGTAAGCACGTGTGTGGCATGGCATTAGAGTCTTCATCTGAGGTGTGGCTGTTGCACTGCTTAGGTTGTTCTTTCATAATGGCGGGTGTGACATAAAACTGGGTAATGCATCGAACGATTAGGCCTAGAAGTGTGGTTCAACTTGCTCGAGGACGAGCAAAGATTTAAGTGTGGGGTGTTGATAATAGGTGAATTGAACTATAATTAAGCCCTAAAGAACCACTTTCTTGTATAGTTTTTATGGTAAAAGTGATAACAACATGCACTGATTAGTGCTTTTCATTCTTTGCAGGTTACATACAATAAAAGAAGGCTATGGAGTACTTTTGGGATCAATTATGGAGGAAAAGAGGCCAATCGCACAATATCCGCCAAGTGCACCATGCGAAATGCACAAAACTAGAACTGGAGATGGACTGCCGCGGTCCTGGCGTAACCGCGGTCGGACCGCGACCGGAAGGTGTTGCGGATTCTGAGAGGCGATTTGGCCGTGGTCCTGGCGTAACCGCGGTAGGACCGCGGCAGGAGGCGTAAAATTGAGGGATTGAAGTGCAAAACACGGAATTCTTAGCCCAAAACCCTATTTAAACAATAGAACTCGCCCAAGGGAGGCATGTAATATTTTAGAGAGTACTTTGGCAAGGAAAACAAGTGTGAGAGATCACCCAAAACATCATTACTCTTATTCTTCTTTATTTTTCTTGCAATTTACGATTATGAATCTTTTAGTAGTTTATTTCCCCATTGTTATGAGTAGCTAAAAACCTTAATCTAAGGTTTTGGTGGAACCCGTTGGGGATGACTTGGTTGTTTTATTAATATAATTGGATTTGGTTGTTAATCTCTAGTTGTTCATCTATGTTTTGATTGTGGATTAGTTGAAAGGGCCCTCAATTATCTGTTCCTATTTATTATGTATCTACTTGAGAGAGAGTGCATATTTAGGTGATTGTATGAACAACATCACTCCCGGAGTATAGACGAGAGTCTAAACCGAGGGTTTAGGGGTTGGATTAGAGATAACGAAACCCCGGGTGCAATCTAAGTGAACTGTATTGTGAAATTAGCTAGCGTAGCTTGAGAGAGTGCGTCTAGTAGATTATCATAATTACTTGAGAAAGAATTATGATAGCTTGAGCGTTCATGATTGTTAGAGACAACTAAATCGTAGTTATAAGACATATACAACCAAGGAAATTACCAACGGGGGAAACCATTGCCTTAGACCTTATTTCTACTGTTTACACATCAAGTTTAGTTAATTTTCAGTTATTAATTACTTTCAGTCTTTAGTTGTTAGAAAATCAACCATTGTGAATCAGAAAGTTTGGGAAAACAGATTGTGAGAATTTAGTGAATCTGACAGTAGTAATTGATAGGTTAATTCCCTGTGGTTCGACTCTGGGCAATAATACTCAGATTATATTTGCAACGCCCGCTTAGTCTTTTGTGAGACTCAGTTGAGCGTGATCAATCTCCATTGTGCCGGAGGATAGAGAGAAGACCTTTTTCACTTGCCCGTATGGCATTTATGCCTTTCGGAGGATGCCCTTTGGCCTATGCAACGCACCCGCCACTTTCCAACGGTGCATGATGGCCATATTCACTGACATGGTAGAGGATATAATGGAGGTGTTCATGGATGACTTATCAGTGGTGGGGAACTCATTTGATGAGTGCTTGATAAATCTGACTCGTGTGCTGAAACGGTGTATCGAGACTAACCTGGTTCTGAATTGGGAGAAGTGCCACTTTATGGTACAAGAGGGCATAGTCTTGGGACACCGGGTGTCAAGAAAAGGCATTGAGGTGGATCGTGCTAAGATAGATGTGATAGCAAAGCTACCCCCTCCAACTTCAGTCAAAGCAATCCGAAGCTTCTTCGGGCACGCCGGTTTCTATCGGCGATTCATATAAGACTTCTAAAAATTTGCCAACCCTCTCTGTAAGTTGTTAGAAAAAGATCACCCTTTCTTGTTTTCTGATGATTGCAGGGTAGCATTCGAGGAGCTGAAAAAGAGGCTGGTCACAGCACCTATCATAGTTGCCCCCGACTGTGAGCAATCGTTCGAACTCATGTGTGATGCTAGTGACTACGCAGTGGGGGCAGTGCTGGGACAGCGGAAAGACAAGATGATGCATCCAATATACTATGCTAGTAGAACGCTGAGTGGAGCCCAGCTGAACTACACTGTCACTGAGAAGGAAATGTTGGCTGTGGTGTTTGCTTTCGACAAGTTCAAATGGTATCTGATTGGGTCTAAGGTAATTGTATACACTGACCATGCAGCTCTCAAGTACTTGATTGAGAAGAAGGAGTCTAAGCCGCGCCTGATTCGTTGGGTGTTGCTACTGCAAGAATTCGACCTTGAAATTCGTGACCGTAAGGGCACAGAGAATCAAGTCGCTGATCATCTATCTCGACTTGAGGGAGCTGAAAATGCGGTTGAGGTTGAGGACATTCTGGAAACTTTTCCAGACGAGCAGCTGCTCGCTACTAGTCTTGAGGAAGCGCCATGGTATGCAGACTTTGATGATTACCTGGCCAGTGGTATAGTTCCTTATGACCTCTCATCTGTCCAAAGAAAAAAATTTTATCGTGATAGCCGCATGTATTATTGGGACGAGCCTTATCTGTTTTGAATATGTGTTGACAATATGATCCGGAGGTGTGTCCCCGAGATAGAACAATCTTCTGTTTTGCAGGACGCATCAGCATATGGAGGACATTTTGGAGGGGTCAGGACAGCTGCGAAAGTGCTTGAGGCCGGATTCTTTTGGCCAACAGTGTTTAGAGATGCGCACCTATGGGTGAAGGTGCTGCAATGAATGTCAACGAACTGGGAACATCTCCCGTCACCACGAGATGCCCGATGAACCCGATTCAAGAGGTGGAAGTGTTTGATGTCTGGGGGATTGACTTCATGGGTCCCTTCGTCAGCTCCTTTGGCAATAAATACATACTTGTTGCTGTGGATTACGTGTCC
>NC_031998.1:39933685-39959545 GCF_001879085.1 Nicotiana attenuata
CTTGGTGCTAAGAAAAGTCACCCTCAATGCTCGAAACCCGAATGAAGGAAAACTGGGTCCAAACTGGGAGAGGGACCATATCAGGTCCTCGATATTATCGGAAAGAGATCCTACAAGCTCGACATGATGAACAGCGAGCAACTACCAAGCAATTGGAACGTATCACTCCTAAAGCGATACTACTGCTAAGGTACGACCTTCTCCATTTTTCATTTTTATTTTATATAATTTCTAACATATTGTATATATGCAGGATAGTGCGGAGGACTTTGCATCACGAGCCTGGGCATAACATGGGAAAGGTAGGCATTAAAAGAGGTAAAAATAGTGCCTAAGGGGCAAAACAATGAAAAGAACCCCGAAATTAGCATCCAGGAACAGGCTCACCGCGGTCGCGGCATAACCGCGGTGGGACCGCGGTCAGAGACCCTCTCTGAAGATGGTTCACCGCAGTCGTGGCGTAACCGCGGTGGGACCGCGGGTCAGAGACCCTCTCTGAAGTTGGTCCACCGCGGTCCCGGCGTAACCGCGATGGGACCGCGGTAGGTCGGACCAGGCCCAGGTACGATCTGCAGAATTTTTTTTTATTTTAATTTTTTTTTCTCTTTTCCCTCTTTAATTAACCTACCCTAACCCCACCCTCCCCATAACCCACCGACTTTTCTCTCATCTTCTCCTCTTCTCTCACTTTTTTTCCTTCTTCTTCCCAAACTCCTCCTTCTTCCTTCTTCTTCTTCCTCCCAAAACCCACTCTCTTTTCCTTCTTCTTCTTCCCATAACCAAAACCCCCATTTTTTTTCCTTCTTCTTATTCCCTTTCTCCAACCAACCCAACCAAACCCTACCTCTCCACAACCCCCCCCCCCCAAAAAAATCCGCCCCACCCCCTACCTCTCCACAACCCCCGAAATTTGTCCCCAAGACTCCACGGTAATCTTCAAGTAAGTTGTTCTACTTTTTCTTGTGTTTTATGTACTTTGCATTATGTAGTGATTATTGTGTAGAGTTCTTGATTTTTGGTTGCAATGGGGTTTTAAACTCCAAGTTTGGTGTTGTAGATGGTGTTTGGGGTTGATTTGTGTAGATGTGGGGGTGTGTTCCTAGTTGACAATTTTTGTGTGGGGTGGGTGGTGGTAGCACTTAACTGTTATTAAATTGTGGAAGCTTACGGGGGGTCTTATATGGCGGAATTGTGGCATTGATAGTGGTGTGGGGGCAATAGTGGATGTTGTCCACTTTGGCACCTTACTAGATGGTTATACTGGCCATGCTTGACAAAAAGGGAACTGTTTGGTGTCAGCGGGTGGTGAAGTCTGAGTATCCATCCGACTGGCATATGTTTGGCTGCCCCTGATCGTTATGCTGAACTGATTGCAGGTACTATGGCTCGAAAGAAGCGTAGGAACTTGGAAAGCACTTCCGCAGTGCCGACGTATGATGCCACCCGGTTCGCGTTCGAGGAGGCAGAGGACAGGTTTCATGCTAAAGCTACAAAAAGCTTTGTCCCTGAGATCGCTATTGACAGAGCTGCCTCCGTGTAGAAAAACCGGACATGTACGAGGAAATCAGACGGAGGGGGATGGAGTTCTTGTTCGAGGAACCTGAAACGGCCAACCCAATGATAGTCCAGGAGTTCTACGCGAACTGCCCGGAACATATGTGTCGTTCTGTGGTTGTGCGGGGCAAAGTGGTAGATGCCTCACTACTGAAGATTCGCCAGGTCTTGCAGCTGCCTCCGTTCACTGGTGAAAATGATTATTACCACAATTCTACAGGGGTCGATTGGGACACTCTGATTGAGTCAATATGCTCAGGGGGACGGCCAGTTTGGATACAGGAGTACATGACCCTTCATTCCAAGTCATTCACATGGGAGGCTAAGTGCTAGTTCACTATTATTTGCAGCAGGTTGTTGCCCACGGGCAACACGTCAGATGTGAACAGCTTACGGGCTCTATTGGTTTGGTGCTTCGTAACCAGGAAAGACGTTGATGTTGCTAGAATCATTGGAGATGAAATGATCCTCTGGTCACCTCTGATGACTAAGGGGTTTTACTTCCCCTCACTTGTGACGAGGTTATGTCTGCTGACTGATGTCCCCGCCAGTCCTACGGATGGAACTTTGCCCACAAGAACAACATTCAGAGCTTCGAAGATCAAAGTGGGCAGAGATGCACCCACTCCCATTGAGCTTTACGACGATGATGACGTCCCAGCACCCATGATTCCATCCAGGAGATCTTATGATGCTGCCGAATCCTCTCGGCAACCCCAAACTGGGGCGGAGTTCTCTAGATCATACTCCAGCCGACCCAGGTTGCCTGCTTTGGAGGAAGAGGTGGTAGAACTTCGCAGCTCGATGGATGGCCTGCATGTACGTTTGGACGCCATGTCTAGACGGCAAGCCAGGTCTGAGAGCCGGATGATGGCTTGGTTCCGTGCTATAGGGAGGGCCTGTAAATTGGACCCCAACACCGTCTCTGACTCCGACTGATGACCAGGGAAGTTCTCTTACCCTTATGCGCTTTAATTGTTTTATGACATGGGGACATGCCATATTCTTTTTGTGTGGGGTGGGAGACTTGATTTAGTGTGTGTATTGTTAGTGTATATATGCATTAAGTATGTTGTAGTTTTGTGTTTTTATTTTTGTTTGTATGTTAGACGTCACTGACTTGGCCCAACGACGGACACTTGTCGACGGGTTTCTTGAGGGCTAAGGTCGGATAAAAAAAATATTTAGAAAAGGTAGGAGACTCTTCCTGATGACGGACCACTTAGACAGTATTCTTGAGGGAAGTAGTCTAATAAAAAAAAGCCAAAAAGATTTTTTTTTATTTTCTTTTTAGGTAGTGTAGTAATTCCCCCTTTGTTTTTCTTTTGACCACGGTTCTTTTCCAAGGGCTTTTCTTGAACCGGGTTAGGTAGATTTTTTTTTTTTAATTTTTTTAGGGCCCTTAGGACTCTCTTAGGCTAAGATAGGTGAGGGCAAGAATGCATCCCGTGGTGTACATACCTGCAAATACTTAAAACGAACTTGAGGGTGCGACGTCTAGGCTCACGTGTAGACTCTTAATCTTATGCCTTAATTTTGCACACCTTGTCTTACTTGAACGCTCACGTGAGTGTGTTGACAAACTAATTCGGAATGAGTACATGCCAAGTGTGTGTGAGGTAATACATGTATTCTATGCTTGCATGCGATACCTAGAACTTGCCCGGTGTGTGTGCAAAGCGAAATAGAAGTTGTTTGGTCTTAGAGATGATTTAGGCATTTCTTTGTGTATCCTATATAATTATGAATCCACCTGTACATATTACCATAGTTAACCTCTTTGAGCCTACAATCCTTTTTCTTTGGCAACCACATTACAAGACTTACCCATTTGTTTGAATTAACCATCTATTTGAACCTTTTCACCTCTCATGAGCACTTGAATTGTTATGAACCTTGTAAAAGTTAAAGTGTGGGGTGGTCGGTTTGGCTTTCTAGTGGAACTAATTGAATAAGGAGAAAGGTGTACTATTTTGAAAAAGGAAGAGCCACTTGAATTGAAAAAAAAAAACTCCTCGATAAGTGGTGGCTCTTGACGCAAGTGTGCTTAAAGAAGAATGGGGTAGTTACATTGATGTGAAGGTGGAATTTTGGGGTGACACAAGGATGAGGTTTAATGGATAAAATGTATGTATTAAAGTGCTTAGGGAGGTGTAGTCACTCTCATATCTAAATGTATCCTACCCGTCCCGTAGCCTACATTACAACCAAATGAAGCCCTATTGATCTTAGACTGAACAACTCGATTAGTAGAGTATTACACTAAGGGCAAGCTTATGGTGTATCTGTGTGGCATATGAATGTTCTTTGCTGAGAGTGAGTGAATTCGTTCTATCTACAGTTCCTTGTTGTTTGATTTCATGTGTGTGGAACTTCTCTAAAAAATGTGATGTGAGGGCATTTAACTCAAGAAGAAAAAGCAAGTCTTCACTTCTGTGTAGAGTACATAGAGTAAGCATGAGTGTGGCATAGCATTAGAGTCTTCATCTGAGGTGTGGCTGTTGCACTGCTTAGGTTGTTCCTTCATAATGGCGGGTGTGACATAAACAGGGTAATGCATCAAACGATTAGGCCTAGAAGTGTGGTTCAACTTGCTCGAGGACGAGCAAAGATTTAAGTGTGGGGCGTTGATAATAGGTGAATTAGACTATAATTAGGCCCTAAAGAACCACATTTTTGTATAGCTTTATGGTAAAAAGTGATAACCAAATGCTCTGATTAGTGTTTTTCATGCTTTGCAGGCTATATCCAATAAAAGAAGTCTGTGGAGTACTTTTGGGATCAATTACGGAGAAAAGGAGGCCAATCATACAATACCCACAAAGTGCACCAAGCGAAGGGACAAAACCAGAACTGAAGCTGGCCTGCCGCTGTCCGGGCGTAACCGCGGTAGGACCGCGGCAGAACATTGCTGCAGATTCAGAGGACCATTCTGGCCGCGGTCCTGGCGTAACCGCGGTGGGACCGCGGCAGGACGCTGAAACTTCAGGGACCAAAGTGTCAAGTCGGGAAAACTTGGTGTAAAACCCTTATAAGATGTAGAAATTTGGCCACATTAGGGCAGACTTGTTTTGGAGAATACTTTTGCAAGATACACAAGTGTGAGAGATCACCCAAATAACATCATAGTTCTTTATCTCTTCTTTTTCTTGCTATTTTTCGATTATGAATATTTTCGTAGTTTATCCTTACGTTGTTATGAGTAGCTAAATACTTTAGTCTAAGGTTTTGATGGAACCTATTGAAGGCTGAACTTCTTGATTATGTTAATATAGTTTGCTAGTTAATCTCTATTTGCTCAACTACGTGTTTGTTGTAGTTAATTGACAGGATCCTCAATTAGCTGTGCCTATTTAGTGTGCATAACTCGGAAGAGAGTGCATATTTAGGTAATTGTTGAACAACACCACTCCCAAAGTATAAGAGGGATCTATAACTGCGGGTTTAAAGGCGGGATTAGGGATAACGAAGCCTTGGGTGCAATCTAAAGTGAGCTGTAATAAATTAAGTCAGCTAGCGTAACTCGGGAGAGTGCGTCTAGCAAATTATCGCGATTACTCGGGAGAGATTTACGGTAAAAAAAGTGCTCATGATTGATAGAGATGGTTTGGTGAATCTATATGAAACATAACCAGAAGGGATTCCATCAATAGGGGAAATCACTACCTTAGAACCTTGTCATTATTGTTTACAACCCAAGCATATTTAGTTTACAGCTGTTTATTTACTTTCAGTCTTAGTTATTAGAAATACCATCAACTATTGTTTACAACGTTTGGGGAAGTTGATTATAAAGAATTTAGTAAGTCCAACAAAAGTAATTGATAGGTTAATTCTCTGTAGATTCGACTCTGGGCTTAAATACTCAGGTTATATTTGCAACGTCCGCGTGTCCTTTTATAAGGCATAGTTGTGTGTGATCAAGATCTTATTGACTTACTTCTTATGCATTGCATTCACTTATACATGTACATTGACGCATGACCAGATGGTGTTATATACGTGTATATTATTTGTATATGGGGTATGAGGAAAGGTTATGGCATTATGTGCGCACCATCATCTGATCAGTTGGTATACATTGATAATTTTATCCACAGAGGTCGAGATGATATGATAGGATGCCCTAAGAGGTTTGATGACCTTATGTATGCATATATCTATGCATGATATGACAATAATACGCACATGCATGACATTATAAATGTTTCATGATTCATAGAGCTATTCATACTTACAGGTTGAGTCCTTTACTCCATGTTTCTTCCATGTCTTTTATATACTGTTTTTCATACCTTACATACTCGGTACTTTATTTGTACTGACGTCCCTTTTGCCTAGGGACGCTGCGTTTCATGCCCGTAGGTCCCGATAGACAGGTTGACAGTTCTCCTAGTAGGCTATCAGCTCAGCGGAAAGTATTGGTACACTCCACTTGCTTTGGAGTTACTTATTTGGTCAGTATGCTTTGGACATGTATTTATTGGTATGGCGGGGCCATGTCCCGGCCTTTATGACAATTATGCACTCTTAGAAGCTTGTAGCAGATGCCATGCATATGAAAGATTGTATGGCCTTGTTGGCCTATGTTCAGTGTACGGGTGATCGTTTTGGTCTTATAGGCCCGTAGGTCACATGTATAAGTTTGTATTACATGTTGGGTCGTCCTATGTCGAGTATTTCCTTATATTTTATTCTAGTTATATCATGACGGCCCTTCCGGCCCATTTATCCATGATGGTATGTTAAGAAAGATACGTTACGTTGGTACTCAGGTGGGTAAGGCACCGGGTGCCCGTTGCGGCCCATCGGTTTGGGTTGTGACAAGAATATAATAGATCTTGACATATGAATATGAAAAAATAAAGAGATTGACGCATTTCAATAACACTTGATAAGAAAGTAATCATAAACAACACATTATTTAAAGTTAATAAAAATGGAGCACTTCATATTCTATTAAATATTACATCCCATAAGAGAATCCCAAATATTTTTAGATATTTTTTTATCGAAAATTCTATATAAAGTCTTAAAGTATATATAAAAATCTATATATTTATATATCGGTTTGGTTCGGGTTGTATTACTCAATACCAAATCAAATCAAACGAAACCTCATCGGAATTTATAGTCGATTTGATTTAACTTTTCGATTTGGTGCGGTTGCAATTCGGTTTGTACACCCATACTTTGCACTTTAAATAGTTGACCACAATAATGCAAACGGGAGCAACCTTTTACATGAATTGCTTGCGCTTTGCCCTACAAGTCTACTTTTGATTTTAAGCACCCATATGTGCTTGATGCCTAACTATGACGATACCACTTCCACAAATTACTATCCCGGTTTTAAGAAAAATGACAAATTTCTATATACAAAAAAATAATTTAACTTAAATTTTTCATTTTATCCTTAATATTATGCTTTTATATTCACAAAATTCTCATGGCCTGTTGAAATCACAAGCTTCAGAAATTGATTTCTTATATGGCTACTCAAATAGCACACATAAATTAATGCAAAGGGGGTAGTATTAACCATGCCGGTGCTTTTCTTTTTCTGGATAACTAAACACAAAATAAAGAGATGACTTAATTTAATTCGATGGACATTGCATTTGATAACTAATAATCAGTAACTTAAAATGAGATCTAAGGTTCTAAAGTTATAGGAATATGTCATAATATCTCCGTAGGTTTTTCTTGCTACGCACTAATTAGTGTATATGCTGACAAATGGCCATGAATCAATACAATCTTTTTTACTTTTTTGTTCAATAGAGTAGCAGAAGAAAAAGTAATTTTTGTTTCTTAATTGTTGGGGGGGGGGGGGGGGGGAAGAGATGAGGTGGTGCCCGTATTCTTTTTTATTGGAATTAATAAAGGCTGATGAAATGATCTTGACAATGTGGGTGGCAAACTATTACTAAACAGAAAAATTATTACAGCAGCATAGTAGTATATACAGGGGTACGGTAGGGGTAAGGTCTGCGTACACACTATCCTCCCAAGACTCCACTTGTGGGATTATACTGGATATGTTGTTATTGTTGTTGTTTAGTACTATATACAGGGGAAAGCGACATCTATGATAACTCATCCATAGAATTATTAGGCTACAACTTAAGTACGGTATAAGATTTGGTGGAGGAAGCACTTGAACCCTAAAATACTTGAGACAGAAACGTACGCAATTTCATCACTAATTAACATCATAACATGCAAAAAGATCCAATAGCATACAATAAGTAGCAACATGGGGTTATCACACTTCTTTTACTCACTGTTATTCCAGAGAGATTATCTTTTACTTTATACTTTCCTTTTTTCCTTTTGCATTTAAGTTTACTTCTTTTTTTCTCATCTATGCCTGTCCATAAGCACTTGTAAATTAGGACAAAATGCCTAGCTAATAAATTTCATCACAAAGTTACACCGCAAGGTGAAAACAAAGGCAATTTTTTCATAGCAGAGCCAGAACATACTTTCGACGGGCTCCACCAGGCCGGACGGGTTCAAGCTTTATCCGTTTTCCAGCTATGTCGCTACAATTTAATGCTTTAAGAGCAGCGACCGGCCAGTGGCGGAGGCAGGATCTCAGCTAAGGGGGTTCAAAAAGAAAAAAATTAGAAAGGATTGTAACTAGTGGGAATTGAACCTATGACTTTACAAAGATTTTGAACCCCTCTGACCACTAAGCTACACTTTTGGGCTATGTCAAGGGGATTCAAAACTTAATATATAGAGGTAAGAAACAGATTTTGGCTTATATATACAGTGTCATTTTTCGGCGAAGGGGGTGAACCCCCTTCCGCCCCCCTAAATCCGCTGCTCTGACATCATAGATTTCAATGAACTTATGATGATGGTGTTTATGTGATGTTTCCCTGATCTGCATTTTGCATACAACATGAACTAATAAGCTTAAAAGTGTTAAAATTGAGGATAAACACAAAAACGTCAAAATAATACAGCAGTAACAGTGAACAATTAAGTAAAATTGATACCTTGACTTCCCCATACGCCCCAAATATTTGCTGAAGATCCTCAATGGATACCGATGGATCCAAGTTGAACACTGCCTTTAAAATCCATACAAAAAATATTAGCACCTTTTGTAGGGAATTCAGAAAAGCTTGATTTTTAACTGGTAATTGAAAAATAATCTCAGTTTCAAAAACAATCGAAATTTAGCAATTTTTTCATGTAAAGATACATCCGAACAAAAATACTCTTAAAAACCCGGAAAACTCCAGCAAATATACCGGAGTTCGGATTTTTTACATAAGACTCCAACATAATGTTCCTAAAAGTTTATACGCAGGAGCTTTATAATCCAGGATATTATGCTGGAGCTTTCCGATTTCAACTTAAATATGCTGTCCAAATTTTATTTTCGCATAAAATAATGATTATATCTTTAATGATTAGACCCTTTTGTAGATATAGCCTTCTTGCAACCAAAACCTTTCCTGAAGGTCTTACCGGTCCAATTCAAGATTGGTGTGGGGGGGATTCATTATTTTTTTTTTATGAAGTAAGGAAATTTCATTAAATGGCATCAAGAAGATGCATAGCAAAAAATTACAACATAAAGGTATTGTCCGCTCATATACAAAAACTTACAGGACAACTAAGGAGCAGACAAAATCCAAAAATAGTTCAACACTAGTTACATGGGTCTGGTTGAACCAACTAAATAAGTTAATTAAACAAGGGGCTTTAAGAGTGTGGTTGGGAGTTGAAATCCCATCAAAACATCTACGGTTCCTTTCATTCCAAATACTCCAAAAAATAGCAAGGTACCATTGACCAAGTCTTTTTGATCCCAATCCAAGAACACCAACTCTCGTAAGCTTCCTTGATACTGTTTGGCATAACCCAGGCAACTCCAAAAACTGATAAAAACATATTCCAAATATCAGCTGCTACTGAACAGTGCAAAAAAAGATGTCTCACACTCTCGGATTCCAACTGGCACATATAACATCTATTCATAGTCGGTATACTCCTTCTGCTAAGATTGTCTTGAGTAAGACAAGCTTCATACAATGTTGTCCACATAAAGCCAGCTACTTTTGTAGGTAGTTTGGTTTTCCATATAAGCTTCCAAGACCATTTGTCGATCAATTCCTTGTTGGAGCATAGATGGTCGTATCCTCTTTTGACAGTATATGTTCTCTCTTTTGATTCACCCCATCCAACTTATCCTGCACCTGGGAGTTGACATTAGCACCTGATAATTTATTGAGCAAACCCAACAGATCATTCAACTCCCAATCTTGGATGTCCCTTCTGAAATGTGGAGCCCAAGCACTATTTTTCCAAACATGTGAGATAGTTGCATCTTTATTACTAGCAAGTAAAAATAAAGCTGGAAATTCATCTTTCAGGGTCTCTGTTCCCAGTCCATTTTATCCTTTTTGNTCCAAAAAGATATATGAGCCCCGTTCCCTAGCTTGAGCGATGACTTGAGCTTGAATTCTCCCCAAAGCTTTGAAATGTGTTTCCAGGGGCCTGAACCATGTGGGGCTCTCCCCTGCCTAGTGCACCAGTTGTTTGCCACCCCATACTTTGCTTGAATTACTGTTTTCCATAGCCCTGAACTTTCCATGTTGTACCTCCAATGTCATTTCATCAATAAACTCTTGTTATGCAAGGCAAGATCCTTTATCCCTGGCCCTCCATGGTTCTTAGGAAGAATAACTCTTGGCCATTTAACCAGATGGAACTTGTGAGTGTCACTGTTGCCTTCCCATAAAAAATCTCTTCTTAATTGATCAAGTCTCCTTTGTACCTTAGCTGGGATTGGGAATAAGGACATGAAATATGTTGGTATGCTATCTAGCACACTATTGATGAGTGTAAGTCTGCCTCCAAAGGATAGGTATTGCATTTTCCAGGAAGCCAGTTTCCTTTCAAATTTTTCAATCACTCCATTCCATATGCCTTGAGACTTGTATCTAGCTCCCAATGGGAGCCCCAAATATGATGTAGGGAAAGATCCCACTTTACAGCACATAACCTCTACAAGCTCATCCAGATTTGGGACTGTGCTAACCGGATAGATGGTGCTTTTCAGCATGTTCATGTGTAGGCCTGAAATAGCTTCAAAGATCATTAACGTGAGATTAAGATATAGAACTTGTGATTTTTCAGCTCCGCAAAAAATCAGAGTGTCGTCTGCATATAGCAGATGCGACACTATCACAGAATTGCCCTCTTCATTGCCCACCTTAAAACCCTCTAGCCAATGGAGTTGGTTAGCTTTGTCTAACATTTTGCTTAGGCCTTCCATAGCAAGAATGAACAAAAAAAATGACAGTGAATCTCCCTGTCTGAGGCCTTTTTGGGGAGAGAAAAACCCAACAGGTCCACCATTGATTAGAATTGAGTACTTCACCGTGGAAATACAAAATTTAATCCATCTAATCCAGCGTTCTCCAAATCCCATCTTCCTGAGTAAATAAATCAAGTGCGCCCAATTGAGTTGGTCAAATGCCTTTTCACTGTCAAGTTTGAAAAGTAGACCAGGTTGCCCAGACTTCATCTTCCAATCTAATATTTCATTGGTTATTAGAGCTGCATCAGTGATCTGCCTTGATTTGATGAAAGCATTTTGATGTCTTGAAACTAGCTTCCCTATCACCCCTTTCAACCTCTCTGCTAAGATCTTCGAGGCTATTTTATAAACACTGCCAATCAAGCTGATTGGTCTGTAGTCCCTCAATTCAGTGGCTCCTTTCTTCTTAGGGATTAGAGCTATAAACGAGGCATTAAAGGACCTGACTAAGTTGTCATTCTGGTGAAAATAAAGGAAAATGGTTCAAAATGCCCCTAAACTATTGGAAAAGGTTTACAAATACCCTTCATCCACCTATTGGGCTAAAAATATCCTCCATCCACTTTTTTGGTTCACTTATGCCCTTTGACCGTTAGGTCAATGCTAAATTAAAAATAATTATTATTCTTTTTGTAAAACTTAAAGAAAAATATTTTGCAAAATATTTTCGTTTTTTTAAACTAATGCACCAATAGTCCACTAATTTAGTAAAGACTTCTTATTTTTTTTTCAGTTTTTACAAAAAACAATTCAGTTTTTACAACAAAAAAAAAATCATTTTTTTCATTTTTTTAAAGCATTTTTTTTTGTAAAAACTGAAAAAAAGATTGTAAAATCAGAAAAAAAAATGTTTTCAATAAAATATTTCGTTTTTTAAAAACTGAAAAAAATATTTTCAACCAAAATATTTTTGTTTTTGAAAAATATTTTTTTTTCAGTTTTTGTTTTAAAGCATTTCGTTTTATTTTCGTTTTTCAGTTTTTTTTTTAAAGAAAAAATATTTTCGATTTTTTAGAAAAACTGAAAAAATGAAAAAAAAAAAATTTTCAAAAACGAAATTTTTTTTTTCAGTTTTTAGTAAACGAAAATATTTTATTAAAAACATTTTTTTTTTCTGTTTTTACAATTTTTTTTGAGTTTTCACAATAAAAATGCTTTAAGAAAACTGAAAAAAATGATTATTTTTTTTTGTNTAATTCAGCATTGACCTAACGGTCAAAGGGCATAAGTGAACCAAAAAGGTGGATGAAAGGGTAGTTTTAGCCCAATAGGTGGATGAAGGGTATTTTTAAACCTTTTTCAATAATTTAAGGGCATTTTGAACCCTTTTCCGTGAAAATAATGAAGTGCACCCATGATGTCATTCTTTACTACCGCCCATGATTTCTGATAAAATGCCATGGTGTAACCATCTGGACCTGGAGCTTTATCAGGTGCACAAGCTTTGATAATGTCCAAAACTTCTGCCTCTTCAAATGGTCTTTCCATCAACTCTTTCTCTTCTCTAGATAAAGTTGCTACATCTTCTAGCCTTGCTGAAGGTCTCCATCTTTCATTTTCAGTGTACAAATTCTGACAGAAGTCTAAAATCTCAACTCTAATTAAAGCCTTGTCTTCAATGAAATCATCTTCAATTTTGAGTCTGTCAATACGATTATTTCTCCTGTTGGAATTGACAACTTTCTAAAAGAACTTGGTGTTTTTATCCCCTTATTTGAGCCACAAACATCTTGATTTTTGCCTCCAGGAAACTTCTTCTGCTTTGGCCAACTGCTGAATTTCCATTTGAAGTCTCATCATGCTGGATTTTTCTTCTTGAGAAAGAGTTTTGCCTTCAGTTTGTTGTTGCAAAAAGAAAAGCTCCTCTAGGGCTCTTCTCCTCCTAGCTGCAGTTCTGCTATATTCCTCTCTGTTCCAAGTTGTGAGATCTTTTTTTAGTAGCTTCAATTTATTCACCAGTACAAAGTCAGGAGTGCCATTGACTTTATTACTCTGCCACCATGACTTGATCCTATCCTGAAAGCCTTCCGTGTTTAACCACATATTTTCAAATTTAAAGTAGGATGGATTTGAATCCCAATCCCCACTTTCCAACATGATAGGAGAATGATCTGAGATGATTTTGGGAAGCGCAACTTGACTAATTTTTTGAAAAGTATCATTGCATTCTGATGACACAAGGAATCTATCTATTCTTGATGCTTGGATATTCTTTTCTCCTCTGGACCAGGTGAATTGAGCTCCCTGCAATGGTAAGTCTAATAAGCAAAGATCTTGAATGACATCTGAGAACTCCCTCATGGCCCTTGATCTTCTCAGACAATTATGCCTTTCACTTTCAAACCTACAAACATTGAAATCGCCTCCTATTACCCATTGCTCATCCCAGATTCCTCTAACATCCCCCAGTTCATTCCATAACTCTTCTCTTTCCCCGTTTGTGTGTGGCCCATACACCCCTGTAAAGCAGAATTTGAAGTTCTCATTAGTGCTCTCCAGCATGCTTGAGATGGAATAAGTACCTTGCTGAATTTCAATACAGTTCCACAGTCTTTTGTCCCACATAGTAATTATGCCACCCCTAGTACCACTGGCCTTGAGTTCTTCCCAGCCAGCCCATCTTATCCCCATATGTGTCTTGCTAGAATCCCATTCCAATCTTCCAATTTAGTTTCTTGCAGGCAAAGAAAATCCGGCTTCCAAACTTTAATTAGTGATTTAATTGTATCCCTCTTTCCAATATCATTCAACCCTCCAACGTTCCAACTAAGGATTTTGATTTTCATCCGGAAGAAGACTGATATTTTCTCCCCTTACACTTCTTATTCCCCCCATCATAATTTACCAAGCATAACAACCTTTTGGCTTCTGTTTCCCCCCTTTTGTTAGGTTTTCTTTCCCCAATATATTTCTGGTTCTTCGCTTGGATTTGTCTCTTTTCCTCCATCCTTATAATAATATCTAGAATTTCATGCTCGAACCCCTTCACATTAACTCCGAATACCTTGCAAGCTTTCCCCATCGCTAACTTGGTCCATTTAGATGTCTCAATTACTGTAGGACTTTGTAATTGCTCACTGGAATCGTACCAGGGGAGAGAGAGACAATCACTTGCTGATTGTAAAGAGAATTCAGAATCAGAATCACTAACCGGAGACGAAGCAATTCTGGGAAGCAATCTTGGCATGCACAGGGGATAATTCATATGCTCACCTTCATCACCAGCTTCCAGATCATGTAAGGAGTTACTATTCTGTTGATGTTGAATATGATGGACATCGATGGAGTTGTTTGAGATTGGACTTTTTGCTCTCAATCTCTTGGGATCAGTGGCTATCTCAGGTTCTTCACCACCCTTCAAAGAATTCTTTGCATGTAGTTGTGAGGAGGCCATATCGATGATTGTAATTGATATTTTTCCCAAATGAGAGTTTGAGTGCTCAGCTTGTTCAGGTTGATGGGATTGTTGATTCTCATCTATTACCCGTATGTGATTAGAAAAAAAAGCCTTTGACTCTCCATTGGGATATTTGTGGTGGGGCTTTTTTTATGTTTTTGGGCTTTGTGTTTTGGGCCTTTAGAATAATAGGAAGTATCTATGTTTGGGCCCTTTAAATGTAGGCTCTTTGAAACCCTAGATCTGCTAGTTGAGGGACCCCCAGAATAATTTTGGGGCTTTGCATTAACTGATGGTACAAAGGAAGAGTCTAGGTTTGGGTCCTTTAAATGAAGGCCTGTAGAAACCCTATATGTGCTAGTTGAGGGACCTATAGAATAATCTTGGGGCTTTGCATTAACTTATGGTACAAAAGGTTCAGAGATCTTTTGAATTAAAGTGAGGCTTCTCCTCCTGCCCACCCACATGCTTGTGACCAGAAAGGGGAACTGCAGGATACGAGGTCTCGACATTTGCAGCTACCGGAAAAGCACCACTGGAACAGCTCTGATCAAATTTTCCGGCAAATCTAGGTGTAGCAGAAACTTCATCTACCAAAGAGATTTCGAACTTCCATTCTCCTATATCAAGATTAATCTTACCCGGTGTTTTGGCTTCAGTGTTCCTTATGCATATCCTAGCCCAGAAGATGATTGATATGTTTTGTATCTTCATCAACCCCAACAAAGCCACCACAAAATTCACCAATAGTTTTAAAAGTATCCAGTGACCAAGCATGAAGCGGGATGCCGAATGCTTTGATCCGTCTGAGTTCTGACCTCTTGCTTGCAAGATCTGTACCGGCCACCGGTGTCCACCACTCCAATGACAATCGTCTTCCGCTCCAATGCCATTCACCCACATTGATTCTCTCAGCTTCTTCTCTTGAGGGAAACTGAAACAAGAATCTGTTATGAGAGATTGGTGTAATTTTGAGACCAGAGCAAACTTGCCATCTATTAGTGAACCATTTGTGTAACACCTCTGATTTTGGGCTGTAGCTGAATGGGTCATTGAAGTAGCCAATCATACAACTCTGCAAAAAAGTTTCTCTCGCCTTTAACTCAGAACCAGCTGCCTGAGTCTCTACCTTGTCCGGCCATTGATATATTCTGGCAGCTTCAACAAAAGGCTTTGTGTGGATATCAGCAAAATGATTGATTTTGCTGTTTGAAGGTTTCCCCAGGAATCTCAATATCTTGTTTGCAATATCTCTCCAGCCCTGTTATGTTCATCTTCAGGAACAATGATTGCCTTGCTTCTATCTCCCACCCAAGTTTCAATTCTGACAAAACAGCCATAACTGTTGAAGTTCTGATACACTCTGTAAATGTATGTTTGAACCTTCCTTCCCCAACGTCTACATAAGTTCCCTATACCCTTGGATGCTAGAGCAAGAGATTCACAAACCCAGCGCAGATTCTCTTCATCAATGTAGATTCTGCTTGTAAATCTCCTATTCCTTTCTATCAGTGTATACCATCTAATTCGTCCTTCGTAATTCCCTACCAATCCGAATGATTTAGAGCCAGATGTGAAGAAAGTTCTTTCCCCCATGTTTTGAAATCACCGGTGAAGATTTACACAACATGTTTCAGAAGAGAGAGAGGGAAAGAGAAAGAGGAGAGAGACGAGAGGAGAAAAGAGAGGAGAGAGAAGAGAGCATTTTTTTAGAGCTAGTTACTTGCCAATATTTTCAAATCATCAGAAGATAACAATTATCTTGCGCATTAATCTTCCAGAGAAAATGAAGCCCAACGAAGATGACAGATTATAGTGCAGAAAATGAGAGCGAAACACAATCACCAATCACTCCATGGGAACGCAAAAAGGTCGTGTGGGGGGGGGGGATTCATTATAATAATCTACTAAAACAAAAAGACTCTCATATGGAGCATACATATCTGAAGCAAAGCTCATGTTACTAAAAGCAAAGCTACTTTTACAACAGACAGATGAGGTAGAAGGCTGATAATAAGCATTTATTATCAACATTCCACTGCCATCTAAGAATATATACTTGGATGGCACAGTAATATAACCCAAGATAATCACTCACTTGAAACACCATCTCTGTAAAAACCACGAAAAGGCGATGGTGAAAACAAATTAGATTCAACTTCCATATTACATCCCTCTTTCTTTCTCCTATCTACAATATCAACATACGTCTAAATTATTTTTTCACTCCTGCCGGATGAATGGAGACGAGCTAATATCGGTTGTACTGTAAAATGAATCTTCTGCTCCAACATAGTAGGTCTCTTCTTTTTCCTCGTCCCACTTCACGACCTCCCTTATATACTTGAATGCCTCATCAACAGTTATTCTGTCCCTTGCCCGAGCTTGCCACACAAATAGCTTTCTACCGGTTATGGAAGCATAGAGGTCTTTGAACTTCACGGCTACATAGTAATATGCTTGGTGAGCAAGCGACTGGCTATTATTATGAGGTCTCAGTGAACCATTCACAAGCGCCCAATGCCACACAGTTGAGCTTCTCCTTGAACAGATCATACTTGTTCAATATTAAAACAAAAGGGTCTCTTTGAAACAGGGATGCCTGACCATTGTTTCAAAATGCATCATCTTGTTCTGAAGTAGTGTGTCTGTAACGACCCGGCCGGTCGTTTTGGAATTTACGCCCCGATCCCCTAGTAACTGCTTCCCCTAAGTTCATTTCTGCTATTTTGGTTTGCCGGGACGTTCGGTTTTGAGTTTCGGAGAGTTTTGGGACACATAGCCCCTAAAGGAGAGCTTAAGTGTTGGAAAATGGTCCATAGTCAGAACAGTGTGAACACGGCCTCGGAATGGAAATCCGTCTACAAACGTGGAAGAAGTCCGTCTACAAACGCTTGTATAAAAGTGTATAATAGTGTATAAGATGTGGTTATACACTCATATACACTCAAAAAACTGACTTCGTCTTCTTCCTTGCGTCTTTTCTGAAATTTAACTCAAATCTTGCTCAAAATCACTTCAAAATTAAATTTTGAACTCCTTTTGATATTTTCAATCAATTAGAACAACACCCAATCCAAACAACTAACAAACTCAGAAAATCCTATTTTCGAAAGCAAAGCTTTGAATAGCCTTCAATGGTGGACGTCTACTCTTCAATTTTCTTACATTTCAACTAGGTGACACAAGCGGAGAAGCATTAATGGCGGACGACCCCTTGAAGCATATGTAGAAGACGTGATAAGAAAATAGAGTGAAAGCAATGGTTGTGAGAACAAAATTTAACTCCATAGCTTTTAGAAGCTATGGTTGTAAAAACATAAATTTTGAATTTGCTAGTGCTTTCAAAATATGTACAATATGGGTTAGGTTGGATAAAACTTAAAAACATGGGCCATTTTTTGTTATGGTGTGAAGTCAAGTGTATTTTCTTGTAATTCTTTCAAAAGAAAATTCAAAAATTTTCAAGTTTCCAACAATTGGTTTAGGCAGTTTTTGAGTGCAATTTTTTCTTCCACTCACAAAACATCAAATTTTCTTCAAATAAAATGCATGTCCAAACACAACTTCTATTGGGTTTTTTATGTATTTAATTAAATATTAAATACTTAAAAGAGGTGAATGAGAAATGGAGGGAAATGAAATTTTGAGTGAAATTTATGTTTCCCCCCTGGCAAATGGACATTGTCCCATATTGGAAGAGGAAGGTGTTTTTATGGGTATATAAGCAATTTCTCTTCTTCTAGCTCTTAAAGAGTTGAGAAGAAGGCAAGCCTCGCGCCGTCGTTGTCGTCGCTCGGCTCGGCTTCGGCTTCGGATTTGGTCAAATGATCGATTGATTAACTTTTTGGACCAAATTTATTTGTTAATAGTAAAATATTAACAAAAATGTTATTAAATATTTGTTTTAATAATAGAATATTAATATTAAATCCAATCTGTTTTTCTGGTTTGGTAACAGAA
This sequence comes from Nicotiana attenuata, assembly GCF_001879085.1. Lineage (NCBI taxonomy): Eukaryota > Viridiplantae > Streptophyta > Magnoliopsida > Solanales > Solanaceae > Nicotiana > Nicotiana attenuata. The sequence goes on from NC_031998.1 coordinate 39,951,946, forward strand.
AAGTAACTACCCTCTTCAATTTTTCCTCTTTATTGTTGAGTAAATGACCATTTATGTAATGACATTTATGTTGTGGCCGTTTTGCATAAACAACCATTCTGAAGAGTTGCACCTCTTCAGATTTCAGCCCAACTTTGGCTATAAATACAACATTATTCTGCTCAGAATTTCACAACGATTTTTTGAGTTTTCTCTCCTTCTTCTGCATACTTTTAGCATCAAACAAAGCAAAAGTAAGTGGATTTGCTACCGAACTTTGTGTTCGCTGAAACACTGGGGTTTGAAGTACCACTACACCAGTGTGTAATTCGTTCTATCCTGGGAGGAAATAATCCGTAACCTTGGGTACTAGAAGGGGATTAAATTCTTTAAGGAAACACTGTGAATTCAGTGGGCTCGAATTGGTTTTCTGTCATTTCTGTTTATATTCATTTCTGTTTATATTCATTTATATTTCCAGAATTATATTACAAATACAATATACTAACAAGCTTAAGGAATTTAATATATTTTTTGTATTTGTACTCACTATTTATGGAGAGTAAAACCTTTGTGGTTTTGTACTCTATTAAAATCTACGTGATTTTAACGTTTGTGTCATTCTTTTACAGAAATGACTAATGATAATGTGAACCAAGTTGTTCCAACGGTGACTGCCAATGCCTCAACGAGCCGAACAACACCGGCAGCATTGGCACCGACAGAGAAACCTGGAAAATTTTCCGGGATCGATTTCAAGCGCTGGCAGCAAAAGATGTTCTTCTATTTGACTACTCTAAGTCTCCAGAAGTTCATCAAGGAAGATGTTCCTGTGCTGCCCGATGAAACTCTAGAAACTGAACGCTTTCTCGTGATTGAGGCGTGGAAGCATTCAGATTTTTTGTACAAGAATTATATTCTAAGCGGGCTGGAGGATGCTTTGTATAACGTCTACAGTGGTGTGGAAACGTCAAAAGCATTGTGAACTGCGCTTGAAAAGAAATACAAAACCGAAGATGCCGGGTTGAAGAAGTTCGTTGCTGCAAAGTTTTTGGACTACAAAATGGTAGATAGCAAGTCTGTTATTACCCAAATCCAAGAATTGCAAGTGATTATTCACGATCTCCTGCTGAAGGTATAAACCAAATTAATATCGATGTTGAAAGTAATAATCTTAGTATTTTTACTAACAGAAATTTTATTGAAGGTCTAGTCATCAATGAAGCATTTCAAGTAGCAGCGATGATTGAGAAGTTGCCTCCTTTGTGGAAGAACTTCAAAAACTACTTGAAACACAAACGCAAGGAGATGTCCCTTGAAGATCTCAGTGTTCGATTGAGAATCGAAGAGGACAACAAAGCTGCTGAAAAGAGAGGCCGTGGAAACTCAACAATAATGGGAGCAAATATTGTTGAAGAGAACAAAAAGAGGAAGAAGGCTTCTGGACCAAAATACAATTCAAGCAAGAAGCGGTTCAGTGGAAACTACTACAACTGTGGAAAAACCGAACACAAATCTACGGAGTGTCGTGCTCTGAAGAAAGACAAGAAGAAGGGTCAAGCAAACATGGTTGAAAAGCACGATGATGTTGATGACTTATGTGCCATGCTTTCCGAATGCAACTTGGTAGGCAATCCTAAAGAGTGGTGGATTGATTCTGGAGCCACTCGTCATGTTTGTGCTGTTAAAGAAGCTTTTTCTACTTATGCTCCTATTGGACCCAATGAGACAATTTCTATGGGAAATGCTTCAAAGGCCAAGATTGAAGGATGTGGGAAGATATTTCTCAAAATGACTTCCGGCAAAGTGGTGACTCTGAACAACGTCCTTCGTGTTCCCGAGATTAGGAAGAATTTAGTATCTACTAGACTTCTTGTTAAGAATGATTTTAAATGTGTTTTTGTTTCAAATAAGGTTGTAATAAGTAATAATGAAATGTTTGTAGGAAAAGGTTACCTCACTGAGGGCCTTTTCAAGCTGAATGTAATGGTTGTTGAAAATAATAATAAAATTTTAGCTTCGTCTTACTTACTTGAGTCAAATGAATTATGGCATATACATTTGGGTCATGTCAATTATAAAACCTTGCGAAAAATGATTAATTTGGAAGTATTGCCTAAGTTTGAATGTGAAAAATCAAAATATCAAGTATGTGTGGAATCTAAGTATGTTAAACATCCTTATAAGTCAGTTGAAAGGAATTCAAATCCTTTAGACTTAATTCACATAGATATTTGTGATATGAAGTCAATACCATCTCGCGGTGGAAAGAAGTATTTCACAACTTTTATTGACGATAGTACTAGATATTGCTATGTTTACTTACTTAATAGTAAAGATGAAGCAATAGACGCATTCAAGCAATGCAAAAATGAAGTTGAAACGCAACTTAACAAGAAAATCAAAATGATAAGAAGTGATAGGGGTGGTGAATATGAATCTCCTTTTGAACAAATATGTTTAGAATATGAAATTATTCATCAAACAATGGCCCCTTACACGCCCCAATCCAATGGGATTGCAGAAAGAAAGAATCGTTCATTAAAGGAGATGATGAACGCATTATTGGTAAGTTCTGGTTTGCCACAGAACTTGTGGGGGGAAGCCGTTCTTACGGCTAGCCGAATACTAAATCGAGTACCCCATAGCAAAACACAATCCATTCCATATGAAAAACGGAAAGGAAGGAAGCCCAACTTGAATTATTTTAAAGTGTAGGGGTGTTTGGCAAAAGTGCAAGTTCCTAAACCCAAAAGGGTAAAAATAGGACCGAAAACCGTTGATTATATTTTCATAGGATATGCGACTAATAGTAAAGCATATCGATTTCTGGTTCATAAATCAGAAAATCCCGACATTCATAATAATACAGTTATAGAATCAGATAATACTGAGTTCTTTGAAAATATATATCCATATAAAAAGGAATGTCAGTCGATTGGTGAACGATCTAAACGACCTCGGGAAGAAACAAAAGAAAGTACAGTTAACCAGGAGGATCCAAGATGTAGTAAACGCCAAACGTCTACTTCGTTTGGACCACATTTTGTGACTTTCTTATTGGAAAATGAGCCTCAAACATTTAAAGAAGCTATGTCTTCTTCGGAATCATTGTTATGGAAAGAGGCAGTCAATAGTGAAATAGAATCCATACTAAACAACCATACATGGGAATTGGTTGATCTTCCTCCTGGAAATAAACCGTTGGGTTCTAAATGGATCTTTAAGAGGAAAATGAAAGATGATGGCACTATTGACAAGTATAAGGCAAGACTTGTGGTCAAAGGGTATAGACAACGAGAAGGTCTTGACTATTTTGATACATACTCTCCAGTTACAAGAATTACATCCATACGAACGTTAGTAGCGTTAGCTGCAGTTTATGGTCTTGAAATTCATCAAATGGATGTTAAGACGGCCTTCTTAAATGGAGAGTTGGAGGAAGAAATCTACATGGAACAACCTGAAGGGTTTGTGGTTCCAGGTAAAGAAAAGAAGGTCTGTAGACTTGTTAAGTCCCTTTACGGATTAAAACAAGCACCCAAACAATGGCATGCTAAATTTGACCAAACAATGTTGTCAAATGGATTTAAGATAAATGAATGTGATAAATGTGTGTACATTAAAAATGTTCCAAATCACATAGTCATTGTTTGCTTATATGTGGATGATATGCTCATAATGAGTAATGACATTGCCAACATAAATGCTACTAAGCGTATGCTAACTAGCAAGTTTGATATGAAAGACTTGGGAGTTGCTGATTTAATTCTGAGAATTAAGATCCATAAGACTTCTCAAGGTCTGACGTTGTCACAATCTCATTATATCAAGACAGTACTTGAAAAATTCAAGCACTTGGGCTTTAAAGTTGCAAAGACTCCAATTGACGTAAATCTTGCATTAGCAAAGAACAAAGGCCAAAGCATATCACAATTGGATTATGCTCGTGTGTTGGGTTGCTTAATGTACATCATGAATTGTACACGACCAGATATAGCTTGTGCTATAAGTAAATTGAGTCGATATACGAGCAATCCAGGTCAATCTCATTGGATGGCCATGAAACGAGTTTTGGGGTATTTAATACATACCCAGGACTTTGCTTTGCACTACAGTAAATATCCTGCGGTCATTGAGAGATACTGTGATGCAAATTGGATCACCGGATCAACTGATTCCAAGTCCATAAGTGGATATGTATTCACTATTGGTGGAGGAGCGGTATCTTGGAAGTCGTCCAAATAAACTTGTATTGCCCGCTCTACAATGGAGGCTGAGTTCATAACCTTGGATAAAGCCGGTGAAGAAGCTGAATGGCTCCGGAATTTCTTGGAAGATATTCCATTTTGGCCCAAATCGTTGGCACCAATATGCATATATTGCGATAGTCAAGCGGCAATTGGAAGGGCTGGGAGAATTATGTATAACGGTAAATCTCGCCATATACGACGAAGACATAAAACCGTTAGACAATTACTCTCTAGAGGAATTATCACGATTGACTATGTAAAGTCAAGTGATAATGTGTCGGATCCACTTACAAAAGGCCTAACTAGAGAGGTAGTTGAGAAGTAATCTAGGGGAATGGGACTGTGGCCGAGAACAAGTCATAGTGACGGTAACTCTACCTAGAAGACTGGAGATCCCAAGATCTAGGTTCAAAGAGATCAAACAAAGTCATTAATGACGGTTCAACATTGTCAACTAAACTTTTGGTCCATTCTCGCGATGAGACAATGTTCAGTACCAAGGATAAAGTATTAAGGCTTTTTAATGATTTCTAAATTTGATACGGGGTATATCAAATAGTGTATCTATGGGATGACACATTTAGGAATCACCTATGTAAGTGTGAAGTGTTAGCCGCTTCAAGGAGAACTTTGTAAGGCCAGTTCTCTACGCACTTATGAAACCAGGCGGTGTTCATGGCTGAAATGAACACAATAATGAGAACCAAAGACGGTTAAGGGTTGGTTGTGTGACTTGTGGTTGTCTAGGTATACACCAAAGTTCGACGGTTCAAAGATATCAAATCTACCGATTGATCGAGTATATCCGACATAAGTTCACTACGGAAAGTTCAAAGGGAAACCTACTTATCCAGATGCAATTAATCCTTGCTTGCGAATCACACAGTTTTTCATGCATACTTCCGTGATATAGCCATTCCCCATTCATGTGGGGGATTGTTGAGTTTTTTATGTATTTAATTAATATATTAAATACTTAAAAGAGGGTGAATGGGAAATGGAGAGAAATGAAATTTTGAGTGAAATTTTAAGTTTCCCCCCTTGGCAAATGGACATTGTCCCATATTGGAAGAGGAAGAGGTTTTTTATGGGTATATAAGCAATTGCTCTTCTTCTAGCTCTTAAAGAATTGTGAAGAAGACAAGCCTCGCGCCGTCTTCGTCGCTCGCTCGGCTTCGGCTTCGGCTTCGGTCAAATGATCGATTGATTGATTAACTTTTTGGACCAAATTTATTTGTTAATAGTAAAATATTAACAGAAATGTTATTAAATATTTATTTTAATAACAGAATATTAATATTAAATCCAATCTATTTTTCTGTTAGACTACCCTCTTCAATTTTCCCTCTTTATTTTCCCTCTTTATTGTTGAGTAAATGACCATTTATGTAATTGCATTTATAATGTGGTCGTTTTGCATAAACAGTCATTCTGAAGAGTTGCACCTCTTCAGATTTCAGCCCAACTTTGGCTATAAATACAATATTATTCTGCTCAGAATTTCACTACTATTTTCTGAGTTTTCTCTCCTTCTTCTGCATACTTTTAGCATCAAACAAAGCAAAAGTAAGTGTGATTTGCTACCGAACTTTGTGTTCGCTGAAACATTAGGGTTTGAAGTACCACTACACTAGTTTGTAATTCGTTCTATCCTAGGAGGAAATAATCCATAACCTTGGGTACTAGAAGGGGATTAAATTCCTTAAGGAAACACTGTGAATTCAGTGGACTCGAATTGTTTTTCTGTCATTTCTGTTTATGTTCATTTCTGTTTATATTCATTTATATTTCCAGAATTATATTACAAATACAGTATACTAACAACTTCAACTTGTTTTTTAAAAAATAAATATAAATTCAAAAATACTTTTTTCAAGTTTCAATCAAATCTATGTCCAAACGCTAGTAAAAATGACGGTGCTTTGTCTTCTTAACAATTAAAAACACAAAATAAAAGATGAAAGCATTGTAGGAAAAAGAAAAGAAAGATCAAGACAGATTATTCAACAAGAACGGAGTACTTAATTTAATTCGATGGACACTGCATTTGATAATAATCAATAGCTTAAAATGAGATTTAAGGTTCTGAAAATATAGGAATATGTTGTGTCAAATATACATCTCTATAGGTTCCATGTGTTTACTTACTTGCTACGCACTAATTAATGAGCATGCTGGCAAATGGCAATGCATTAATTAATACAATTTTTTTGGTCAATAGAATAGCATATCAAAAAATTAATATTACTTTGTTAGTTTTTTTTTTTGGGAGAGGGGGTTGGGGGTGATTCAAATTGTTTTTTAAATTGCAGTATTTCTAATTAGATAGATCCACAACACTAATATCATTGTCAAGTAATTAATTTTGCGTGGCAACTTATATTCATCTAATAGTGATTTCTTATATCTGTTTCCCTTTCTGTATATTACTAATCTGTTTATGCCAATGGGATATCAGAATTAAAAAATACACACTTATTTGAAATAGTTCGATAAACTAAGTTAAACATGTTAAAAAAAGGCAACTATCACGCATTCACACAGGGTTCGAAGAAGGTTCGCACTTCAAAGGGTATGATATAGACAATTTACCCTAATATAAACATTAGTGATTGCTTCCATGGCTCAAACCCGTAACCTATATATCAGACACGGAGACATGTAATAGAATTAATTACCTTCTTTGAAAACATTTACCACTTGAATCAAAGATAAAGTAGTTCTCTATATTTTCAAGTATATTCCAACGAATGTTCTTTGATCAATATTCTTCTCATTAACGTTGAATCAGTTTGTAGTATCTCTTTTTTTGGCCAAAAGAATAAAATAATAAATCGATTTGTAATATCTCCCTGCTACTATTGATATTAAGGCATCATTGCAAATAAGGGTGTTCATGGTTCGGTTTGAATCGGTTTTTTCCTAAAAAGAAACCAAACAAAGTAAGTCGGTTTTTCAAATATTAGAACCAAACCAAACCAATCAAGTCGGTTTTTCCTCGATTCGGTTTATGTCAGGTTTTGTCGGTTTTTCGGTTATTTGTCGGTTTTTTCTTAAATATAAGACATACACTACCAAACACATATTCCAGCGACCACATTTTCAACGTAACACTATCAAATCAATTGCCCTTTGAGAAATCTATTATTTACCAAGATATATTGATGATAATTTAATCAAATAGTGATAAATAATTTAAGGACTCAATTAAAATTTTTTTAACACGAAATGGATTCTTACACTTAACAAAAGAAAACTAGCAATCAAACTAGAATGTAAAGGTAAAGAACTATATTAAAAGTGCAAACTATTAACATTTACCATAAATTTTTTGAAACTTTGTATAATATATATATATATATATATAT